>NC_038255.2:11273723-11275684 GCF_000004515.6 Glycine max
ATTGTGGTGTGAAGCTCTCCTTTCATGGCTTATCCTCTAGTAGATGGCGCCTCATCTCACCTCTATCCTTTATCTTCGCTGCAACTCCATGGCCGAAAATCACCATTGAAGGACCTTATTGAAGCTCAAAGACCCAAACTCCATAGAAGCTTCACAAGAAAGCTTCCATCAATATTATACTTAGACTATCCTAAAAAATGATAGCTTTTTCAATTGGAAACCCAAGATTGCTAACCAGACCTTTAAGTCAGATCCCATCCTTTATTGCTTCTATTAGAGCATGCATTCTACCTTTGTAGTGGATAAAACCACAATGGGCTAAAGAGTTTCCTTCAAACTATCAAGAGAGTTGCCAATGATGAATGCGTACCTTGTCATAGTTCTCCTTGCATCCAAATCTACAGCATAGTCAAAATCTAAATAACCAGCAAGAGCACAAGACGTGTCTCCATGGTAGACAAGTCCAATATCAGTTGTACCCATTAGTACCCAAATATACATATCACAACTTACCAATTGTCGCAACCTACCCTTCGGCGGGAAGGCGACGCGGGGCTCACGGGTGTGTCATCCAAGAAACAAAAATGCGCGGAGTCGCCACCAACGTTTATTCGAGGAAAATGTTGGAAAACCCGAAAAGGTGTGGTCTACGAACTTTAATCAAATGTGCAAATATAATTTCAAAATGTTTTATTTTCCCTTTTTTATGTCTTTTTTGTGTTTTTATGCTTTTTATGTTTTTTGTATTTTTTATCTTTTTGTGGTCGAGAAGGGTGTTTCCCTCGCTCCTATGTATCCTCAATTGCGAGAAGGAAAATTCCAAAGAAAAACGTCCGATTGATTTTTTTGATTACTTTATTCAAAGATATTTTGATTATTTTATTATTATTTTGCCCTTTTTTTGGTTTTAACCGAGATTAGTGCATGAACGATCGGTTGGATTTTATTTTAACAGTGATGAAACAAGATAACAACACAAATGATCGGTTGAAAATCATTTTATTATTTATTAGGTGAGAAAACAGCTTAAATAAATGGTTAAAGCACGTTAAATGGGGGTACGAAAAACAAACAAAATGAAAATAAAAGTATGCGAAACAAGTGAGGACCACTAAGGGTGCATAGAATGAATTGAAATATTCGATTTTGGGAACTTACCGGTTGAAGACCGAAGAACGACGAAGAACGGTGAAGAATCTTCACGAAATCGCTCACGGAAAAGTCTCGAAAGCGTTACGGAAGCACCTCGGCTTGGATTTTTTCCACAGAAAAAATTTTCCTCACTAATTTTGAGAGAATCCTAAACTACCAGAAGGGTTGAACAATTTACTCTACCCTTTTTCCCCTATTTATAGGACAAAAGAGGGAGGTGGTTGCCGTCCAGGCGAGCTAGGTTGCTTCCACTAGAAGGCACCGCCTTCTGTTGGAACATCCTGGAAGGCCCTAGTGGGCCTGGTTGCTATTTGCACCCCCTTTATGTTTTTACTAAATACATCTCTTTTGTGTTTTTTTTGCTGATTCCTTTCCAAAACTTTACGGATTTCGTAATGATACATATTTTCTTTTCAGAATGTTGAGAAACTTGACGGATTACCTAACGACGGGTGTTAAGTACCTCGAGGTGGTCAAGCGAAGGTTGCATGCCACCAAACAATGGTCCCCGGATGAAATTAGGGTATGACAGTTGCCCCTCTTTACTTATTTTTTATTGGAGATAAAAGCGAAGTAAAGATAAGACACTAATTTCGTTCGAGCGGAACATCATTCGACCGGTCAATATCCCAACCAACGGAACCTGTCATTTAGAAAGAAAGAAAAGGCATCAGAAGCGTCAACAAAACTTTAGTGTCTTGAAAGCGATAAAATGGGATAACCACGACGTTTCCACGCGCTATCGAACTTGATCGTCCCCGCCCAGCAGAGAAGAATCTCGTGCGTCGTTGTGCTTGAATATCTTCGGA
>NC_038255.2:11503156-11531059 GCF_000004515.6 Glycine max
ATTTTGAACTCGTTTGGGACCCTAGAACACTCCTACTCACCATTGCTGGGTTGCACATCGCACGCGACATTTTCTAAGGAAGTAAATTTTTCTCGAAAAGTAAAGGAACACGGATTTGCACTGAATCAGATCTTATGTTTTTGGCTTCAATCCAAATAAGTTATGGATTTCATTAAATTTTACATTAAATAAATAATAAATGGCAAGTGAATAAAAGAACGATGGCATTTAAAGATTTTTCTTTTATACTTTAATCTGATCTTTATTCTTGAAGCTTTTGTGCGCATGAGACAACCAGGTTTTCATCTCAAATATCATCAATGACTTACACATTATAAAAAAAATTTGTGGTTTACTGTCTTTTTAGTCTCTAAACTTTTTAGGATTTCTATTTGTAATACCTGTACTTTTTCTTACTAGTCAATGTTCCTTAATTTTTTATTAGGGACTAGAATAAAAATCCTAAAAATTTTAGTGATTAAAAATATAATATGTGCCCATTTTGTCCTATTTGACGAAAACGTTAGAAAAACCAAAAAGGGGGTATGTGAATTTTGAAAAGAAGGGTTCGGGAGTTGTTTTTGCACGGGGAAGGTATACATGCCCGTCACAATGGATGACAGCCTTTAATCGAGTGTACATAATGTAACTTCAAAATTATGTTTTTTTTCTTTTTTTTTGTTTCTTTATTTTTTTTGGGTTGACAAGGGTGTTGCCCTTGCTCCTACGTATCCTCAGGTGCGATGAGGAATTCAGACCTGTTCTTTAAGTCTGAATGTTTTGTGTGTTAAGTTGGTTTTATGTTTTTTGAAAGATTCATTTTAATTGTGAACAAAAAGGTCGTTTAAAGCGTTGGACCTTGAAATGATGTTTTAACTTTTGAAAAGAGGAGAGAACCGTTAAGGAGTTGGACCTTGAAATGATCTCAAGTGATATTTGATAAAAAGTAGTTAGTTATGAGTTGATTTTATCTTGGTTTCGTTCGTTAACTTCCAACCTCTTTAAAGATAACTTTACAACATTAGTGATCAGTTAAGATTGAACTTTACAAAGAAAATGAGATCACCGATGATAGATGGAGGAAATGAATATGCACAAAACACAAGGGGGACCCATAAGGGTGCATAGATCACATTCAAATATCAAAAACAAAACTAATCGACGGCCACACGAAGAACACTGAACAAGGAACAATGTAGGGGTCGATCACGGTCGTGATTCAGTAGTGCCTCGGCTTCATTTTCTCTTCTTTCTTCTTCTTCTCTCTCAATTCTCTCAATGTCCTTCAATGCTGAACCTTGGAACCCTTTACTCAGCCCCCTTCACGCCTATTTATATCCAAAAATGGCATTTGGTGGACCTGCAGCTCACCCAGGCAAGCTGAGACTTAGCCATGAAGCAATTGACTCACCTAGGCGAGCCAGAGACTGGTGTCGAAAAACACAGTTTGGCTAGCGAGAATCAATGAATGACAGTCCCCTGACGAAATTAGGGTATAACACTTCAGATGATCATTTCTCTCCTATTTATGAGAGTTATGGGCAAAAGGCTTAAGATGGGTTCTATTTGGCTGACGGGTATTTGTTCAAAAAGGGAAAGCTTTGCATATCCCAAGGATGCATCAGGAAATTATTTGTGAAACAGAGCCATGAGGGTGGCCTCATGGGCCATTTTGGGATAGACAAGACCCTTGTCTTACTGAAAGAAAACTTTTATTGGCCCCATATGAAGAAAGATGTCCATAAGCATTCACTACAAGAAAAATGACCTAAGCCTACGGACGCCTTTTTCCTACAGACATTAATTAGTGTAGGTAAATCTCAAAAATACTTCTACCTACAAGTGACTAATGTAGGTAAAACTCAACCATTTGTACCAACCATTATTTGGTGTAAGTAAATTCATTAAAACTGAAAAAGGACTTCTACCTACAATTACATTGTGTAGGTAAAACTTCAAAAACTTGTGCCTATGGTTGATTAGTGTAGGTAAAACTCAAAAGGATGACTACCTACAAAAGCACAGTGTAGGCAAAATTCTAAAAAACTTATACCTACAACTACGTAATGTAGATAAAACTTCATAAAACATGTGCCTATAATTGGTTGATGTAGGTATACCCTCAAAAGTCTTATACCTACAATTGTTGGCGTAGGTAAAACTCTTTAAGACTGTTTAAATTTGAATATTAATCTCTTGTTTTTTTTAGTAAATACTCAATCTCAAAAAATAACCATTCAATTTAAATTAATTTTTAGTTAATAATTGTTCAAAATTTTAAAGATAAAATATATTAATTAGTAATATTAAATTTTAATTTAGATTATTATTTTTATGGATTAATTTAGATTAACATTATTTTTTATGGCAATTTCTTGTTAGTTTCAACAATGATATTCATTTTATCTTGAAATCAAACTCCAAAATGGCCACAAGCCTTTGGATTATGGACCGGGCCTTTGAATTGATGCAGAGAAGGTACTAGTTTAGTTTCACCAAAATAACCCGCAGACGCAAACGTTGAAAACACATCCGTCTGCCCCAACATTACAAGCTAGATCCCTTCTCTCTTTTCTTCCTTTCCCCGTTTGTTTCCCTTCTTCTCTCAGGCAATTCCTCAATCACGCTTTTCCTTTTTTTCTTTTTTGCAATTCCTTCACAATTTCCCTTTTCTTTTTCATTTTCCCATCTTTTTTTCTTCTTCTTACGTGTTTTACACCGCGAAGAATAATTTGATTGATTGATTAACGCATCAGGAGAAATTTCAGTTACATTGCAAACTTATCTGAACTTGATTCAATTTTCTATATGCTTCAGCTTTTGTATATTATTATATTATTATTTGTTTTTATTTATACTTTGCCTGACTTGTTGCATATATAATGTAATAGTTCGATTTCCATGCCCTTGGTTTGCGTGTTTATCTGTTCGTGTTTGGGTAAAGAGAGTGTGTAGCCATATGATACATCATCATCTTCTTCTTCTTCGTTCTGGACACGCGACAATTAACATAGGGTTTGGGATTGATGCGCAGGTTACATGGCATGTTGCCGTTACTTGCTGAGTTGACTCTCCAAACACTGATGGAATAGATCCAGGTAAATTATTATTATTATTATTTCCACTGGCTTTCAGAGGAAAACATTAGATAAAAAGAAAAAAGGGAAAAAGCTATGTGGGATTAACAATATACTGGTACTTAGTTGTTTATTAGATGCTATATGTGAGCTAAATCTCTGTTCAAATATTAGGCGACTCATGTTTAAGAAAGAATTTGACACAAGCTATGTGGGATTCAATTCTGGATCAGAGCTTCTCTCTCGTCAGAATTTATGTAATGCGTACCTTGACTTCTAAATACATGTCATCTTGCTACCTTCTATATGGCTGCTCTGTGCCACTATATGGAATTGACTCCTATGCTTTTGACATTAGTTTGTAAATATTGCAATTCAACTTGTTTATTTATGGAAGAATTCATTCAGCCTTATTTTGGTTGCTAAAGAAAAAAAATAATTGCTTATAATTTTTGTTTGAGTGCAGCCAAATTGCTATTCCAGAGTTATAAGTGTTAATGGCGATGAACATATTATAATATTTGCGCAGAGGGACATTAAACAGTGGGAAGAGCTTACATATGATTACAGGTTTACCTCTTCTCCAAATGAGGCAGAGGGAGCAATTGCTGTTATTATTATTAGGAGTGTTTGGAAAGCATCCTTGAATATCTTGCTGATCAGAAGGACCCTACTACTTTATGCCAGAAATTTATTGATGAGTTTGATCGATGCATCCTCAGTTATTTCGCATTTAATTGGAACCAAGCTTCTTATATGATTAGTCAGGTACAGTATATATAATTTAGAACAAAACTTTGCATGCAGTATACTTCAAGCAGATTTTGGTACTAATAAGTGTCCTAACATTTGTTACTTTTGGGGATGATAATAATAGGCAATGTATAAGTAGAGTATTAGAGTATTTGTATCATCCTCGTATTTATTGAACAGATTTGGCTATATTATTTGGGGATGTTTTAAAAAAATGTATATATGAGATGCTTGTAATACTTCTTACAAAGTAATAAAATTAAAAAATATATATTTAATATTTTTTCATTTAATAATAAGATTATTAGTAATATATTACAGGAGATTTATTCAAACATAAATATGCAAGGTTATTATTAGGAATTGGAATTTGTGTCCCCTGAGAATGTCTCCTAGTGTATCCAATTGATTGATGAGGTCCGGCTGCTTCCTGAAGAACATAAAGCAAAAGTAGAAAAGCTGGAGGTAGACTTCATACTAATAATAATTAAAAAATGTTTAAAAAGAAATAAGAGAAAATCACGTGAGATTGAAAAATAGAGTAGGAAATTAATTTAAATTAGAAAAAAGATGAGGAAATCAAGAAAGACATATAAGAAAGAAGAAGAGAAATCTGATAAAAAGAAAATTTTCAAAACGAAAAGGTGTAATTCACCTTTTATACATAAAACTATCAATTAAAATATCATATTTCACACAAAATTACAAATTTATTTTAAAAAAATTATCGATCTATGAAACTTTAATCTACTTGCCATAAAATCTTTCACATTTACTCACATTTTCAGATTTGCTTGCTACCTTTGAACCTTTAAAATCATTTTGCATTCCGAATTTGTCACAAGCCTCTAATTATTTAAATAAAAAAATCTAAGAAATTTTCATAAAAATAGAAGAAGAAGAATTGAACAAGAGAGTTAATGAAGAACTAGAAACGCTCCATGAAAGCTAAGGAAAAGGAGAGACATACAATTTAAGTGGAACTGAAAATACGAAATTTAAAAAGCAATAAAATTTTCTTGTTTGTGCGGTGACACAAAGCAAGTAAAGAACGTAACCATGCTTTAGCATAGTAATAGTAATCAGTCACACTTTGGACATGAGGAAGTAAGAGTAGAAGGTGATGACATGACCCTTAACGCCTACGGCAGGATTAGTATCGTTGGTCCAACAATTGCGGTCGTTAAGTGATATATCATATGTTTCATGTTACATAATACTCCATATAATTAAGACATGCAGCATCTGATTACCTTTGGATTCGCCAACGAAGCAACTCCGGCGTCCTCCACCTCTGGCTCTGGGGAAACATGGTTCCTCACCTCAATCGCTGCGTCATATGACATATTTTAAACAATTCTGTTTCAATAGGATAGGAGGCAGATAGCTATTTCGTTCAAAATAGAACCATGGTAATGTGAGACATATGACCATATGTTCTTGGTAATGTGGCTATCTGCATGTGCATGAATAGCTCAAGAGTGAATCAGAACCATGGTCATGTGAGTTCAAGTGCTTGGTTCTTTGACATGGATATCCTTATTTTATATGATTTTGATATTTCATATTTGCATATGATTATATTTATAGTTTCTAGCAATTTGTTCATTTCAGCTTAATTCATATATTGCTGATTTGCAGGGTGTAAAATGTGGTATTTATGGTGCCAATTCTGCAGAATGAATTATGAGCATGCAGGTACATTTTATTTTTGAATTTGCTTCCCTTGTTTTCTGGTGAGTTTATTCCATCTTGATTTTTCTAAAATCTGCTCACTCTATATGTTGGAGGTTTCTATTGTATTATTTAGATGTTGATATGTTGATTTTTGTTTCTTTTTTGCGCTGAGTATCTATTGTTATTTCTATTTCTACTATATTGTTTCTTTGGTAGTTGGATTTTTGTAGTCCTTATTGAGCTTAATGGAGAATAAGGTATTTCTAGATTGAAGCTTTGTTTCTTATATTGAATATCTACTCTTTGCAGAGAGTTCCACTTATTTACGAACAAAGTCCTTTTAAAATAATGCAAGTAAAGAACTTACACTGAAACTTGTCCGGTACCTAAAATTGTGATATATAACTTTTCTAACAATGATATGTTTTTTGAAGTTTACTACATGCAGTAAATTCAAATGGTGCATGGTACTGGGAGAATATCTCATTGTACAAATATTCATTTTTCAAATTAAACTTATAATTTTCAGTTGCTTTGACACTCTCATTCATGTGACACAGGTGTTGGGGCTATAGAGTTTATTATATGCCATTCAGAGGTCTCAATTGCACTTGCGGAAGAGAAGAAGATACCTGAGGTTCTCCTATCTAAGCCCTCTGTTTTATAGCAGTTTAATTGTTAGGAAGGATTTGAGAGTTGTGTACAATCTTTTGTAAACAGTTAGTCTCACCCAAATATTTGTTTTGAAACTTTTCAGCTATTCAAGACATTTCCAAATGCAACAAAGTATCTCAAGAGTAAGTTTTGTTGATTCTCTCCTTTCTTTCCTAAAATGCTTGTGCTTTAGAAAGAAGCATTCATTTTTATGTCTTTGTTACAGCAATTAATGAATATAACTTTTTTGTGCAATGGAAATGAAAATATAAGGATATCTTGTAAATGGAAACTTGGGGATTGTTTGGTTTGACCAATTTATACAGAATCATATACATTGGAATTTATTTTTCTGAGGTTAATTTCAGTCATGACCTCAAGGAATTAATTATGTCTTTTGCTTTGAATATTTTGTGTTTCCCATTCCTAATTCAATTTTTAATACTGTCACAGGATCAAACTCAGAGCTTTGAACTTCCTATTAAGAAAAGGATGTATACATATCTTACCTTCCACTCGCACATACTTTTTTTAGGACCATTGAGGAGATATTCATATGGCATGGTGCTTCAAATGGTTTCTGGCGTGGGGTAAGTATATGTAGTATATGTATATCTGTCATTATGAAATGAACATTTGATGTAATAATTAAACTTTGGATTTGTTTGATCACCCCCCCCCCCCACACGAAAGTTGAACTTCGGATTTGGAATATGACCATCATTTACTCAATGGCTGTAGGATGTCAAATTGTTAATTTATGATGTTGGGGAACTAAAACCAACTATTTTCTGTGTTGTTCCCCGTGTGCTTGATAGAGTGTACTCAGGTAAAGTCTTGAAAATTCTCATGATTGTTGACAGTTTGATGATCTTTCCATAATCATATAATCTTGATGGTAAAATTATTATTTCAATAGGACAAAGCTACTCTGCAAATTATTTCTTGATCATTGGAGTAGCATTTTTCTTACTTTTCTTTTTCATTTTTCTTCCTTCCCCTTCCCAATTGGGAAAAAAATGCATTGACTCTCAACCCCTATCTGATACACAGGTTTGACACAGAAGATTTCTTCTGGGGGCTTCTTGAGGAAGACATTAAAGAAAGACAGCAGAATCTCCTTTTATGTTTATTATTATTTTCAAAACTCAAAAAGAAAGACAGATTTGAACTGTAATTATGTTTATGTATGAACATGCGCACACAGTAGAATCTCCTTTTATGTTTATGTAGTCTAATTTTCGATTTTGAATGCTAATTATATGGGTCTAAAATTGTTCTTGATTAATTTGATTAGGGAAATGACGATTAGCTAATACTTCTAGATTTAAATTTATTTCTTATAAATATAAATCAATAAAATTAAGAGCACAACTATAAAATTATGTCTAACTGAAATATATGTGGAAGTTATTCTGATGTCTTGTCACTCTAACTTTGTGTATATATGCAAAAGATATTGTAGACATCTTTATGGTCCTTGTACTAGATTAGGGTCTTGATGTCTTGTCACTCTAATAGTGGAGGGTCAGCTCTAGCCAAGGCCTAGGTAATTATGAACTTGGCAAAGCTAGTTGGAGTTGGAGCTGGAAGGATCGTTGGATTGCTGCACTGCCCACATTCAATTATGTATGTTATAAGCTCTCTCTAAGATCTAAACATTTACCTACAATTGAAGATGATAGGTACATGTTAAAGACTTTTACCTACAGTTAGGAGATGTAAGTAGAAGTTAATGACTTTTACCTACACATTATACATAGTAGGTAAAACCTATAGTGACAGACAATTAGCTGTCATTATACGCCCCCTCAAAGTTGACAGAAGAAATGTTTGTAGGACAAAGTTTATTATACATTTACCTACGGATTTTTTACTTATAGTGACAGTTTTTGTCTGTAGGTATAGGTCATTTTTATTGTAGTGATTGCACTAGGTGTGTGGCTTGTTTACAAGCCTAGTCTAGGGTGATACCTCATAGGCTATACACACCCTTACTCATCCCATTTGCACCCTCGGTAGACATTAGTATGGACTTTGTTCTTGGGCTTCCTTGAACCCAAAGACGTGTAGACTCTATCTTTGTGGTGGTGGATAGGTTTAGCAAGATGGCACACTTTATACCATGGCATAAGGTAGATGATGTTTCTCACATCTCAAAACTCTTCTTTGGGGAAATTATGAGACTCCATGGTTTGCGTAGGATTATTGTGTTAGATAGAGATGCTAAGTTCCTTAGCCTTTTCTGGAAAACCTTATGGGCTAAGCAAGGAACTAAGCTTCTTTTCTCTACCACTTGTCATCCATAAATTGATGGGCAAACAAAGGTAGTGAATGGGTCTCTATCCACCCTTTTAAGGGCTTTTCTGAAAGGAACCCATAAGTCTTAGGATTAGTATCTTCCTCATGTAGAATTTTCCTACAACATGGGGATTCATAGAACCACCAAGCAATCCCCTTTTGAGGTTATCTATGGGTTCAATCCTCTAACACCCTAAGACCTAATTCCCCTCCCACTTGACACTTCTTTTATACATAAAGAAGGGGAATCAAGGTTAGATTTTGTAAAGAAGTTGCATGAGAGGGTTAGGAACCAACCAAAGGTGTATGCTACTAAAGGAAGTAGAGGAAGAAATGAGCTAGTTCTTAATGAAGGGGACTGGGTTTGGCTCCATCTTAGGAAGGATAAATTCCCTACTAAGAGGAAATCCAAGCTTAGTCCTAGAGGATGGACCTTTTCAGGTCTTGCAGAGGATCAATAAAATGCCTATAGGTTGGACCTCCCAGAAGAGTATGGAGTCAACACCACTTTTAACATTTCTGATTTAATTCCTTTTGCAGGTGGAGCCGATAATGAGTAGGAGGAACCAACAGATTTGAGGTCAAATCCCCTTCAAGGGGGAGGGGATGATACAATCCTCCCTAGGAAGGGATCAGTCACCAGAGCCATGAGCAAAAGACTCCAAGAGGATTGGGCTAGAGCTTCTAAAGAAGGTCCTAGGGTTCTCATGAACCTTAGGATAAATTTCTGAGCCCATGGGCCAAGGTTGGGTCCACTTTTCTTTGTAAATATTAGAATAGGTTTTCCTACTTTTAGGCCTTGTATTTTGGCCATTTTAGGTTTGTAGGGAACCCTACAAATTAAGGGTACAAGTTAAGGGTACCCTAGTAGTATAAGGTTTTAGCCTTGTATTTCAGGGCATTTTGAGTAGTCTTTGTAGTAGGGACTTTAATTTTTGTATTTTCATGTATTTTGGCATGGGGTGAGCTTAGCTATTGAAGAGGTGTGAGTAGCCCCCCTCTAGCTTCTCAAGGAAGGTTTCTTCCTTACTTCCCAAGGAAGCAACCTTCCTCGCTTCTCAAGGAAGCTTCCCATGTGCTAGGCTATAAATAGAAACTTGTGTAACACTTGTCATAACTTTGATGATTGAGAAACTTGTGAGACACACCTCAAAGTTCAACTTGTCTCCCTAATCTCCTTCAACTCCCATGCCCCCCTCCCCCCACCCTCTATGATGCAATCCTACCCCCTAAGGGCATTGAATAGAAGACTCAAAGATGATTGGGCCAGAGATGCAAGAGAAGGCCCTAGGATTCTCATGAGCCTTAGGGTAGATTTCGGGCCCATGTCATGGGCTAAGTATGAGCCCACTAATCTTTGTACATATTAGATTAAGGTTTCATTATTTTTGGCGTTGTATTTAGGGCTCCATATTATAGGTACGGTACCCTAGAAATATAGGATTTTTCAGCCCTTGTATTTTAGGGCATCTGGACTAGTTTTTGTATTAGGAGTAGTTTTGTAATTTTCACATGCATTAGTCTCACTTTGTAATTTGCTTGCTACTCCCCATTGCCACATCATATAGTCTCACTTTGTGCATGTCCTTCATGCTTTACATGCCTCATAACACCTAAGCATACTTAGTGGAGAATCCTAAACTTGATCTTGGATTAGTGGACTGAACCATAGCTGAAATTCACTAATCATAATTAGTGAAATTTTGGCTCCAAAATTTGGTTCCACAAATTCAATTTCAAATTCAAATTGAAATTTGAGTAGCAAGTAAATGCTCACCCCCCCTTCTGAAATTTACAAAACTACCCCTAATACAAAAACTAGTCTAGGTGCCCTAAAATACAAGGACTGAAAAATCTTACATTTCCAGGGTACCCTACCTATATTATGGAGCCCTAAATACAAGGGCCAAAAATAATGAAACCTTAATCTAATATACAAAGATAAGTGAGTTCATACTTAGCCCATGTCATGGGCCTGAAATCTACCTTAAGGCTCATAAGAACCGTAGGGCCTTCTCTTGCATCTCTGCCCCAATCTTCTTGGAGTCTTCTATCCAATGCCCTTAGGGGGTAGGATTGTATCACTCTATCTCTCTCATTCTCTTCCTTCATTGAAGCTTCCTCTGTAAGCTTCTTATCCAAGGCACTCTTTTGGTGGTGAAGCTTCTCCTTCCATGGCTTATCCTCTAGTAGATGGCGCGTCCTCTCACCTCTTATCCTTTATCTTTCGCTGCAACTCCATGGCCGAAAATCACCATTGAAGGACCTTATTGAAGCTCAAAGACCCAACCTCCATAGAAGCTTCACAAGAAAGCTTCCATCAATATTATACTTAGACTATCCTAAAAAATGATAGCTTTTTCAATTGGAAACCCAAGATTGCTAACCAGACCTTTAAGTCAGATCCCATCCTTTATTGCTTCTATTAGAGCATGCACTCTACCTTTGTAGTGGATAAAACCACAATGGGCTAAAGAGTTTCCTTCCAACTATCAAGAGAGTTGCCAATCATGAATGCGTACCTTGTCATAGTTCTCCTTGCATCCAAATCTACAGCATAGTCAAAATCTAAATAACCAACAAGAGCACTAGAGGTGTCTCCATGGTAGACAAGTCCAATATCAGTTGTACCCATTAGTACCCAAATATACATATCACAACTTACCAATTGTCACAACCTACCCTTCGGCGGGAAGGCGACGCGGGGCTCACGGGTGTGTCATCCAAGAAAGGAAAATGCGCGGAGTCGCCACCAACGTTTATTCGAGGAAAACGTTGGAAAACCCGAAAAGGTGTGGTCTACGAACTTTAAGCGTGAAAGGTTCAGGAGTTATTTTTACGCACGGGGAAGGTATTAGCACCCCATGCGTCCATCAAAAGGGACATCAAACTTTAATCAAGTGTACAAATATGATTTCAAAATGTTTTATTTTCCCTTTTTTATGTCTTTTTTGTGTTTTTATGCTTTTTATGTTTTTTGTATTTTTTATCTTTTTGTGGTCGAGAAGGGTGTTTCCCTCGCTCCTATGTATCCTCAATTGCGAGAAGGAAACTTCCAAACAAAAACGTCCGATTGATTTTTTTGATTACTTTATTCAAAGATATTTTGATTATTTTATTATTATTTTGCCCCTTTTTTGGTTTTAACCGAGATTAGTGCATGAACGATCGGTTGGATTTTATTTTAACAGTGATTAAACAAGATAACAACACAAATGAATGGTTGAAAATCATTTTATTATTTATTAGGTGAGAAAACGGCTTAAATAAATGGTTAAAGCACGTTAAAAGGGGGTACAGAAAACAAACAAAATGAAAATAAAAGTATGCGAAACAAGTGGGGACCACTAAGGGTGCATAGAATGAATTGAAAGATTCGATTTTGGGAACTTACCGGTTGAAGACCGAAGAACGACGAAGAACGACGAAGAACGATGAAGAATGGTGAAGAATCTTCACGAAATCGCTCACGGAAAAGTCTCGAAAGCGTTACGGAAGCACCTCGGCATGGATGTTTTCCACAGAAAAAATTTTCCTCACTACTTTCGAGAGAATCCTAAACTACCAGAAGGGTTGAACAATTTACTCTACCCTCTTTCCCCTATTTATAGGAGAAAGGAGGGAGGTGGTTGCCGCCCAGGCGAGCTAGGTTGCTTCCACTAGAAGGCACCGCCTTCTGTTGGAACATCCTGGAAGGCCCTAGTGGGCCTGGTTGCTATTTGCACCCCCTTTCTGTTTTTACTAAATACATCCCTTTTGTGTTTTTTATGCTGATTCCTTTTCGAAACTTTATGGATTTCGTAATGATACACATTTTCTTTTCGGAATGTTGAGAAACTTGACGGATTACCTAACGAAGGGTGTTAAGTACCTCGAGGTGGTCAAGCGAAGGTTGCATGCCACCAAACAATGGTCCCCGGATGAAATTAGGGTAGGGCAGTTGCCCCTCTTTACTTATCTTTTATTGGAGATAAAAGCGAAGTAAAGATAAGACACTAATTTCGTTCGAGCGGAACATCATTCGACCGGTCAATATCCCAACCAACGGAACCTGTCATTCAGAAAGAAAGAAAAGGCATCAGAAGCGTCAACAAAACTTTAGTGTCTTGAAAGCGATAAAATGGGATAACCACGATGTTTCCATGCGCTATCAAACCTGATCGTCACCGCCCAGCAGAGAAGAATCTCGTGCGTCGTTGGGCTTGAATATCTTCGGACGACTAAAGTAAACCTGCAAAATTTTTGAAAATAATCAGAATCGAACGACCAACATCATCCTGATACTGTCGAATTCGTTTGCCTCGGTTGACGAAAGGAGCAGATAACCATACGGTACCCCGCATGTCACCTGACTTCATGGGTCAGGATGACAGAAGGTGCAGAAGACGACGTTAGTCTCTGCGCGTCAACGGGCTCGTTTGCCCCTGGTTGATGAAAGGTGCGGATGACCATATGGTACTCGCGCTTGTCAGCTGACTGCATGGGTCAGGATGAGAGAAACCGTTTGTACGGATAACCTCTTGGGTATCTCTGCATGTCACCTGACTTCACGGGTCAGGATGACAGAAACCGTTTGTACAGATAATCGCTTGGGTATCTCCGTATGTCACCTGACTTCACGGGTCAGGATGACAGAAACCGTTTGTACGGAAAGCCGCTTGGGTATCTCTGTACGTCACCTGACTTCACGGGTCAGGATGACAGAAAGTGCGGAAGACGATGTAAGTCTCCGCGTGTTAACGAGTTCATTGGCCCCTGATTGACAAAGGGTGCAGAAGACGACGTTAGTCTCTACATGCTACTGGACTCTGAGTCTGACAGACAGCGAAAGAGTGTTTATACGGATAACCAATTGGGTATCTCCGCCTGCCACCTAACTTCACGGGTTAGGATTAACAGAAATCGTTTGTGCGGATAACCACTTGGGTATCTCCGCATGTCATCGGACTTCACGGGTCACGATAGCAAAAAGTGGGGTGGTCGACAAAAGCAAGGTTTTTGCTCCTACGTATCCTCAATTTGCGATGAGGAACTCAGACCTACGTAGTTCTTGCTTTTGTGATGTGCGAGACTAAAATAGTCTCTATTGGGAGATGCTGACATCTTCGAAAAGGGTGCAGATGACCACATTGGCCTCTGCTTGTCAATCGAACTTGGGGTCTCCGAATGACGAGGTGCGGATAACCGAAAGGTGTCTCCGCATGCTACCAGACTCTTGGGTCATGATAGCAAAAGGTGGGGTGGTCGACAAAAGCGAGGCTTTTGCTCCTACGTATCCTCCATTTGTGATGAAGAACTCAGACCTACGTAGTTCTTTCTATTGTGAGACTAAATAGTCTCAGTGTTCTTTCACTAAAATGCGAACATGCTTTAGTAAACAAACAAAACCTCCAATTGATCAGAGCAACATATATGATTTTTTTGATGAAAAACAACGTGCCTATTGGGGAAGGAGAGTATGCTGATGAAATTTTCTCATAACCATAAATGAGATTTCGGATGTTAGCGTTCATTCCTAAACGACCATTTAGAGGAAACACTGGGCCCGACAGAATAGAAGAATATCACTCGAAGTGTACCAATCTCACACAGGTAAGTGTTTTATCCTAATTGCTCCGATCTTTGATCAGGAACTCTCTTCTATTTTTTTTGTTTTCTTCCAAGGGCAGGGTTTGTGGTAAGTTGGGATTTTGGCTCAAGGCTTGTAGAACGGTTGGACATGATATATGTCAGGATGTTGGTTTGGCCAGCGGCTCAGGGAAAAAGGAGAAGTCCCACATTATTTCCATGATACACATGCAACACTGATGATTAGGAAATTTTATGCAAAACTGGTAATACATGCACCCATGTGGACACTCAAGCATTAAGTTTTTTATGGTCATGTGACATTAGGGCTCAGGATTTATTTCCTATTTTAGTCAACCCAGTGCTCCCAAAACATGTTCTTTTATCAATTCACGCATTCATCCGAGTCCATTAGGGGCGTTCGGGAAAATTTTCACAGCATTCACCCTTTAGGTGTATACACATTTTCCAACAAAAAACCCTTCATTTTGATCGGTGAATTTTTGTTCAAAGAAAAGCTGGAAGTTATTTTCTCATCAAAAGCATGCTGGCTTTTTAGCTAACCAAATTTATTTTTATTTATTTTTCATCTATTAAGTTATTATTACTTATTTATTTTCTCTTTCTGAAAAGGTCATGCGGATGAGGGCACACACGGCCTACCTATGTCAAATAACAAAGCAAACAGAGAAGAATGCAATGGTAAGTCACAACAAAAAATAGTGACAAAATAACTGAGAGCCGTAATGCCAGATCATAGCGGAAACAGAAACAATAATTGAAAGCAGTAATGTTAGATGACAACAAAAACAATAACTGAAAGCAGTAATGTTAATCACAAAAAAAGTGCAGCGACCTTGGTCATGTGGCTCCGCTCCCTCGCAAGAAACCAAGCAGGTGATTCATATCCTCATCCATACGGGATTCATCCGCCTTACCCGGGGATCCAGTAGGGTCCTCCCCTAACTGGGCATCGGGCTAGTCACCAGGCCATGCGACCTCAGCCCCAAACTGCTCTGGGGTACGGCATACAAAAGGGGTGGAAACCTGGCCCTGCTGACTGAGGCTGAACCGGTAGAGACACTCATGTATCTGCACCTGTCCATGGTGTTTGGCCGCCTGCTGGTGAACCAAATGATATATATACCGCTCCACGTGCAGTGGCCCAACCGAATCGGCCTGCCGAGGTGGGGGCGGTGCGCCCGCGTCCTGATGTGCGTTGCCCTGCGCCTGCCTAGGCGTGCAGTACTTCTCGATGAAGGCTCGGGTGATCAGTGGTCGGATTACCTTGCTGGGGGTGATAGGAACTCCGTAGGACTGGCAGAGGCCCGTGATCAGAGCCGGCAACCCCAAGGCCCTGTTGGACTTCTCTAGGTCCAGAGGGTGCCTAGTAGGCGCCATTCCAGCAAACAAATAAATGGCATCAGCAATCACTTGGGCCATGTGAACGCTCATCTGTGTCAGGATGGCATGCACCAACTGACACTTAGGCAGAGGGAGGTCAGAGTTGTGGTCGCTAGGCAAGACATTGCTATGCAGCAGTGTCATCCATATCTGGGTCAAGGTAGTCATGTTGGTGCGCATGATCCATACCTGCCTCCCTGCAGCGGTCCGGGCGAAATCCTGTCCCGTGAGCGCATGTCCCGAACCCCCTCCTCAGTAGGCCAGGCATTGGCATAAAATTCTATGACTATCTCCGGGTCAAATTTAGCCATAGGGGTCACTAGTCGTGCCCAATGTCTGCAAGAGATATCTCCCTGGAAGTCAGGATACTTGTCTCTCCCTGTGGAAAGACCATCCCTTGATGGCCTCGAAGCGCTATTGGTGCTCGACACACCGAAAACGGTGACTATCAAACTCCAAGGCGGCACTGGAGTCTTATGCATAAATTCTGAAATAAGAATAAAATAAAATTACTATAACCGTTGAAGAAATAGTAAACCATACAAGATTTATTAGAGGAAAGTTACCCATTTTAGTAAGACAAAATGACTCAAGTATAGCAAAGGAGCACAAAAGAATTTGTCAAAGGGGGTACCAGTTAGTACAACTTGGTGGGTAACATTTATCCCCACTGCAAGTACATCTACCCCACTTGTAAATACAACGTCTGCAGCCTCTGAATAACCAAATATCTGGAACAAATCCAACCAAAGAGTTAGACAGATTGAATTGTGAATGATATAATATTTATATGGAAGATTAGGAATTTGAATACATGATGGAAATACTCACGTTGACTTCAACAGTTGGATTCACATTGCCATTTACTACAAAAGCACCACCAAGAATCACTCTCTAAGTTCTTTTTATGAAATTATTTTATTTATATTCATTCGGGTGATGCACGAATGTTTATTATAGGTACAAATTTTTAGAACTTTCTATAATGTTTGGGTAATAAGTATGTAACATGATAACTCTAGATTACATATACCAGAATAATCTAATGTTTCTGGAAGCAATAATTTTAGATTGAACTAAATATTAAATATTTGTAAATTGTCTTACTATAGTCGGTGCAGCAACTCTATACATATCCAAAGAACACCATATTTTATTAAGCTAGTAAAAGTTGGAAGATATTGTCTTAATAACATGTCAAAATATTGTCTTAATGTCAACATAGTTGGAAGATATTGTCTTAACTCTGGAGGTAATATAGCTGCATCTTCTAAGATATTGTCTCCACGGTGGTGGTATTGTTCTTCGTCGTCGTGATGGGGTTCTCTGCGGTGGTAGTGTTGTTCTTTGCCTCTATGATGGGGATTTCCGTGGTGGTGGTGCTGTTCTTCGTTGCCGTGATGGGGCTCTCCTCAGTGGTTTTTGCGTTAGTGTAGCAGAAGTGCAGAACAGCAAAAGCCAAGATCGAATAAAGGTAAACGAAAATGACAAATGAGTGAAGTAGGTTATTTTAAAATGTCAGTCTTTAAAATAAGTTAACTTTACAACTATTTTTATGTAAAAATCAAGTTATTGAAAATACCTATAACTACAAAACTAGTTATATTTATATAACTACTTTTAAATAACCAGATATTATATACCTGGTTATTAGTAACTATGGGAATTTTTTCAAAAGCCCGGTTATTTTTTAGAATCTATAGCTATTAAATACAAAGATAATCTTTTTTATTCAAATTATAATAAAGTATTTCTTATTTTTTATCATGTGTAAGAACTAAGAGAAAATTAAATATGTATTAACAGTAGTGTAAATATGTTTTATAGAGTCATCAAATCACAAATATATATATATATATATATATATATATATATATATATATATATATATATATATATATATATATATATAAGTTTGTTTGTTTTGATGATAACTACCTTGAAAGTCATGCAAAAGAATATTTTTAATTGATCATTGACAATGTAAAAACTTTTAAACTGGCAGTCTATGCTATCCACATATTAAATTTGTTAGTAAGATATAATATTTTTTCTCAAATCAATAACTAATAATTTAAATACATTAAATAAAAGCAATACATTAAATGACTTAGTTTAGTTGTTCTTATCCACATCTGGACCCAATTTAAAATTAAAAGAATGTACACCAAATAAAAAGTGGGTAATGTACTAAATGTATAATGATGTCCCCATTGGCTACTTTGGAAAGACACGGATTACAAAACACACAATCCTGCTAGTCTCGCTGATAACATCAAATAGAAAAACTTATTTCCACCGTAATAGCTTTCAAAGCTTTATAATGAGTAATTGTGCCAATGCACCCTGAATATACATCTTACCATCCCTCTCACACCTCTAATTATTTCCACCGCACAAAATCTGCACTATAAAGTCCATCACCTCCTCTTGTATTCACCAAATAGACTATTAGCCCCAGAGGTCCAAGACTGACCCTAATCACACTTTATAATTATTTTTTTTTTCGTGTTGGCATATTTCCTTTTTCTAAACATTTTGTGCTCTTTTTGTTTGTGGTAGATCCATGAGCCAGAAAACAAAATCCCATTCATGGGCCTTCGTTGCAGATCTACTTGGTTGGAATTCATTGACCGTGTCTTATATTTCTTTGCCCTCTCTTTTATGCTTTGTCTTACCCTTTGCGGTAACCATGGCCAATAAACATCTTCAACGACCATGATTTCATTGATTAATTAAATATGGTAAAAGTTCTAATTTTTTCGTTATTCTAAATTGAGTTATTTAATAGTCACAATTACATGATTAATTTGTATTCTCCTTAAAAGTCATGGTCGATACCCACACGAATTGATTTGTTGCATATCTACACCAATGTCTTTGTTAGTTCAAGGAGGAACCCACACAAATAAGATCTTTTTAGGAACATTTTGAGAGAGAAGTAGATTAGTTAGGCAATTCATGTTTGGTAAACAAGGTACAAAAAGTATCACCAATTTTTCCAAATCATTTAATACTTTACAAAGCAACCACAGTTGTTAGAGTACTCATAATTTCTTTCAAGCCACTCACCATAATTATTGTTGGTACCAACAAATGGTTTATCCAAGTGGTACTAGACAGAGATTCCTTAAGCATGTGGTAAAAGATTTGAGTCTTCACCGATGCGTGTGGAGAAAATCTTGTTGAGAGGGGCATCCCCCGTATGTTTTCCAACAGGTCCCTTGGACGAGATTAAAATCCTCTTGGTTGGCTGATATCCTTCTTTGTTATCATATACAACAAAAAATAATTGCCTAGAAACCTTATTTCCCATCCCCTGTTAGTAGTAGTAAAAGTAGGTAGTGTTTCTGGTACAGGAATAAACATGCAATATACATTATCTTTATTCCAACTGCTCTTCTCATAATTGGTGTGGCTATATTAATAATATCTCGTATGTAATCTAAAAGGCTAAACTATCATATTTGTTTAAAATATATGCTAGTGGCAGATTTTATTAACATCCAAATTAAGTTGTGAATTTATTGGCATTATTTTGAGATTGTGTGGAACAATTAGAAACTCGAATTGAAATACTTAATCTTTCTAGCTAGACCAAACTCATGATTTTTGTTAGATGGGTCTAGCTTCTGGTTCTACATCCATACCAGAAAGTATTCGCACAGAGAGTCTTGAGGTGTAATTCGGCAATTACACAATGATAAAGATGGAAGAAAGTTCAGGGTTTCCTGTGTTATTTGGTGGTGAAAATTCAAACCCTCCTGATGATGGTGGCAAAGACAAGATTCTGGGGCTGCAACTTAGTGCAAGACTTCAAAACAATGGTCTCAAAGATAAGATATTTCTAGGGTTGGAACTTATTGCAAGACTTCAACACCGCACCAGAGGTTTAAGACATTTAACTAGGATACATGGTGTGGATTTGACGAACGAAACTCAGGATACATACCTATATTTGTTTCATTCCCCTCTATGTCAGTTTCCGTCCCACACCAACACACCTACTTTCAATTCACTATCCTTTATCTATCACAATCTCAAAAACTCACTCTATATCTCTTTAACATTTAGCACTGAATTCATTCTGTTTCATATAATTTTTTTAAGGTTTTCTTTTAAATGAATATTGCTCAACTCGAACATATGTGAAAAATTATGAACATATTTTCGAGTTGATAGACATAAAAGACACTATGAAGTTTCGAAAGTGTCAAGAATAAAGCAATTTGGTAGGGAACTTTGCTGAATCATTTTAGAATTTTATAAGGCCCAATGAAACACATAGTAAGTTTGCAAGACTTGAGGGCCCTACCAACTTCAGTCCATGCCCAAAAACACATAATAGCCCATTTGAATATTATGCAAAATGTACCAATATCAAGATTATCAATTCTAGGAATCATGTTGTCAACACGTCAAAATAAATGGATTTAGTATGTTTTTAATACATTAATTAATCAATTTAATTTGAAATTTGTGATATATGTACATCTATATCGTATTCAAACACAGAAAATATTTTTAATTCAAATTTTAATAACATATTTCTTTTTTTTTTGTTATACATAACAGTGAATGCTAAATACACTCAAGAATTAATTCATATCAATTTTGGATATTATTTAATGTCTTAAATATATTTTTTATCCCTAATAAATTTTTTCTTTGCATTGATTTCCTAATAAAATAGTAATTTTATTTTTGGTCCTTGATAATTTGTTTTACCATTTTTAAATTAGCAAATTTTTTGTTTGCTCCCTGCTAAATTACTGAATTTTTTAGTCTTAACTAAGAAAACTGAAAAAAAATTACAAGGAAATAAACACAAAATTTGCTAATTTTTCAGGGACTATAAAAAGTTCTAAGGACAAAATTAAAATTTTTGTTTAATTAAGGACTCAACGAAAAAGAAAAGTTTATTAAAGAGCAAACACAAAAATTAGATATTTATTAGGAATCAAAAATAAATTTATAGCTTTTTATTTAATTGAAAAATACAATATACTTTTAGAAAATCATTAAATAGAATACTATATCTCAAATTAAGAACTGATAATTTAAACACATTAAATAAATGGAGTACATTACATGGGTGAGTTTAGTTGTTGGTTTTCTCTAGATCTCAACCAAATTTCAAATTGAAAGAACATACATCGAATAAAAAGTGGGTCATGTACCTATAATGACATTCCATTGGCTAGTTCGAAAAGACGAGGATTGCCAAAAAAAATTATTCTGAGTTGTTGATAACATCAAATCAAACGATTTATATTTCTTTGTGCTAGTCCTGTTGGATCGCCGTGTAGGTTTCTAATGCTTTATAATGCACACCTTCCATCTACATCTTAGTATCACTCTATCACCTGCAATATTCCTACCACATGAAATCTACACTATAAAGTGCATCATCTCCTCTTGTTCTCACCAAATAGGTTATTAGACCCAGAGGTCTAAGACTGACTTTGTCCACACTTTATAATTATTTTTTATCATGTTTGTATCTTTTTGTGTATGCTAGATCCATGAGCCAAGGAACAAAACCCCATTCATGGACCTCCATTGCAGATCTACTCAGATGGAATTCGTTGACCATGTCTCATATTTCTTTGCCCTCTCTTTTATGCTTTGCCGTATCGTTTGTTCTAACCATGGCCCATAAACATCTTCAATGACCATGATTTCTTTGATTAACTATATAAGGTAAAATTTCTACCTCTTTTGTTATTGTAAATTAACTCATTCATTAATAACAATTACATGATTAATTTGTATCCTCACTAAAAGACATGGTGAATACCCACACTAATCGATTTGATGTAGATCTAGTCATCTCTTTGCTAAATAGTTGGGGGAAGAATCCATACGTATTAGATATTTTGAGAAACTTATCAAGATAGAATTAGATTTAGGTAGACAATATATTGTTGGTAAATGAGAATAAATTTTTTACCAAGGTACAAAATGTGTCACAAAATTTCCAAATCATCTAATACTTTACAAAGTAACCATCATTGTTATAGTACCCATGATTTCTTTCAAGCTGCTCACCATAATTATTGTTGGTACCAAGAAATGGTTTATCCAAGTGGTACTAGACACGAATCCCTTAAGCATGTAGTAAAGGGTTTGAATCCTGACGAATGCATATATGGAGAAAATCTTGTTGAGAGGGAGATCCCACTTATGAGTGCCAACAGGTCCCTTGGAGGATATTAAAATCCCCTTGGCCGGAAGCAGATATACTTATTTGCAATCGTATGCAACAACAACAATTATTGTTGAGAAGTCTTACAGTCATTGCGAATAGCCAATTAGCCGCCAACAAAATGATGTTATTTTAAGAGTTTATTCTTCTGTGAAATCATTTTAAGATTTGTGATATATGCTATTGTTTTGCCATTATTTTCATTTCATTTTTTCCTTCTGCAGACAAGATTTTGCAAGAAATTGATGCTGTATCCTACAGATTGCTTGGCTAACTTCTTTTTGGCACTATCAGAATATTCTATAAAAAGGTTGAATATGTGCTTGAAGATTGTAATGAGGTTCTCGTCAAAATCAACAAATTTGTCGTCAACAAAGAAGGCTTAGTATGTGTGGAAACGTTGTGTATGCCTGTTACTAAACCAGAAAGATTTGAGTTGGATGCTTTTGAGTTAGATGAACCTGAAGATGCTGGCAGGTATGCTTTTATTAGGTTAGACTTTAGAAGCTTAATGATTATGTAATTTTCTTCATACTGCTTCTCTGGAAGAAATTATGCTTAGAGACAAAGATATTAGAATTGTTTCACTATTTTACTTTTATAGTAAATGTAATCTTATTCTATTGTTTGAGTAATACACTATTTTACTTTTATAGTAAATGTAATCTTATTCTATGCAAAAGACATAGTTCGTTTCCCTTTCCAACAGAATGCCACCATACTTTACTTATTGCACACTGTGTACAGAGGCAGAGAGAATCTCCCATTACTTACTGTGCACTATGTAAGTTTGATTTGATCACCTTTCTTTTTCTTTTTGTTTATAAGCTCTTCTATCTTTACTAACATTGTTTTTCTCCATGTTCTTCCTCTGACCTTCAACTCCTATTCTCAAAATAAAATGAAAATGCGTAATTCCCTTAAGCTGTTGGCACTCCCCTAATCCCTTCTCAATCCTCAGGTTGCCTTGAAATTGTGGAAACTCCAAGGATGTTAGATGTACCTGAATCTCAGGATTTTGACATTCCAATTTTTATTGAGATAAAATCCTTTTGGAATCTCCCGAAACAAATGAAGTGCCTCATTTGATGGATGAGGTAAAGAATAACTAAATGATGAAAATACTCTTTGACATTCTAACAGGCACACTATGAGTGGTTTGCAATACATTCATAATTGTCTCCACACAAACTCGCATAAAGAAAAACCATATTGTTGTTTGATCTAGGAACTTTGAATTGGTATGAAACTTTAGATTCTAAGATAGAGGAAACTTATCCTAGTACTAACCCTTTGTTTCATTATGTCTGTCTCAGGAAACAAATTCATGTGGAACTATATAACCAATCAGAATTATGTAAGAACCCTTGCAAATCTCCAGTTAAGTTTTATTAAATTCTATGTTTTGCTTAATAGTGCATGATTTCTTTATTTTTTTCTCTTTAGTAGCTGGCTTTGGAAAGTTGTCAGTTTGATTATTGCTTACAAGATTGGCTTATGATGGTCTTCTTTAATGATGTACCGGAAAGTTGCAAGTTGCCTACTTCAGAGTTTTCGGTGTGCAAGAAAACAAAGAGAGGAGGACATTGTAAACTTTTCACAAGTTTTTGTAGGCCAGGCACGGAAAGAATCTGCACTGCTATTTAATGAAAAGATTGGTGACTTCTGTAAAAAAAAAAAAGTTTGGTGACTAATTTTCTTATGGCAGTGATGCAGAAACTTGAGTTATGTTTTCTTGTCTTACTACTCTGCTTTTTCTGTAGATGACATACTTTGTTAAAGGATGAAAATTTGTTCTTCGTAACTATCAATTCTACTTTTATCTGAGTGATGATAACAGGAAAATGTGGAATTGTCGTTGTCCAGTCGGTTTGTTTGTCAAACAATAGTGATGTACTTCTATAACTTTTTTTAGGGTGATCGATGCCCTTTCAGTTAATGGATCAACTTTGTCTGATTGGAATATAAGTATATCAATCTCCAATGCAACGTGGAACTTATGTTAGTCCTTTTGCTCTTTCTTAGCAATCATATTTTGTAGCAGCAGAATAATTCAAGCATGCTTAATTATGAACTTCTTAGGCGATAGCCTACCAAAAAGTATATTCATCTTGATGCTATAATTTGTATCAATTAATTTCTTTTAAGTTATCCTTAACTGTATATTCTCATACCTGTACAGTCTCAGGATTTTTCTCGTTCCGGTGTGATTCACATGAGGTATTATAGACATCAAGAAAATAAGAAAATAAGCAGGGAATGAAGGAAGACAAAAAGAAAGAGTGTATAATGGAAAAAGACAGGGACATCATGATAAAACAAAAAAAAAAAGTAGTTGTTGATATTTAAATGAAGTTAATTTATCTGACAGGCACAATATCCTTTCCCATGATGGGAGACATATTACACTCTTCCACGATAGCCTTGATGTACCCATGGACCAAACTCATTAAATCTGTGAGTTAGCCAGATTAGGCTTGGAAAAAAACCACATTGAATGCTCTACTTGTTTTAAGGCTTGTGGCACATCCTGATTATTGGTTAAACCAATGGTGTACAAGCTATGACCCTTACGTACATACCTATGGTTATTATATTTGATATCTAGACATTTAAAAATATCATGATATCGGTCCTTTAATTTCTTTCCCCTCGTTAGTCACTCAATAATTTAATTTTCTAGTAAATTATTTTGTCAATATTTTAGAAAGGAATTCTTGTTCATATTTATCCTATTTGACTCAAATACGATTGTTTTAGGTGAGAGATACAAGGGATATTGAAAAAGAAAGTTAAAAAGTAAAAGAAGACTAATAACAAAAAAGTAAGAGGCTTATTTAGTAAAAATTAAAATTTTGAAAACTTCTTTAAAAGATAAATAGTTTAAAACATCTTTCTAGAAATAGTTTAAACTTCTTTGAATAGATTCTCAAGTCTACTTTAGGCCTAAATATGCTTTTGGTCCCTGTAAATTAATGTTTTTCTGGTTCCTGTAAGTTCATTTTTCTAATTTTAGTCCTTGTTCGCTCTTTTTCAATTTTTGTTTCTGTAAGATATTGTGCTCTTTTTTTGTTCCTACTGTAAGATATTTTGTTCATTTTTGAAAAACATAAACTTACAAGGATTAAAAATGAGCAAAAAACTTATAGGAACCAAAACTTGAAAAGCATAAACTTATTATAAGGACTAAAATTAGAAAAATGAACACAATGACCAAATATCAAAAAACACAAACTTAAAAGGACCAAGAACATATTTAGGCCTCTACTTATTATATGAATTTTCCATAAGGAACAAATTTTGAGCCAAAACAACAAGCACACTTCCATTCTCACTTCTTTTTATTTTTCCTGTCAACTTGTATGATTTTTCTTATTTTTTAATTTTATCCAAATCACTTGGTTCTTTTTATATAATTTTTGTCTATATGCCAAGGAAATTCAGTAAAAAGTTCAGCTTAAAATTCACAGTGACAAATTCCCAGTAATTTTTAAAAGTTCGTATGTTCAAGCTGCCAGCACCAGCGATTTCAGACTTTGAATTTTTTTAAGCATGGTATATTGATTTCCTTTGGTTTACTTTCAACTTTCCTATGTATGTTAAATTCACTAGGCCTATTTACCACAACTTTAGGAGTTCAACATTCACTTAGGATCAAAATTTCAGCCAGCAATTCAATCACCAAAACTCAAATTCACAATAGACACAATCATAAGGAAACCTAAAAGTTCAAGAAAAGGTTCACAATCAAAGACTCTCTAAGAATTATGCATGAACATGTTAAGGACTAATTAACATGCAAGATTTGACTCATGAACAAATGAGTTAGACAAAGAAACAAGAAAAATAAAATTCAACACAACATAAGGAATCTTACGTGACAAGTTTCATGACTAGACATGACTTTTATGACAAAACTACAATAGGTGAATATGTCATTCTAGATTTTTGAGGTTTTCTTCTACTTTAATGTTTTTCTAAGAATTTTATGGTTTAGGTTTCAGCCAAAAAAATTGACAATATAAAACTCAAAGGAACCTAAACTCAACACAATTCATGGGTCAAGAACAAGAACAAGGAATTTGAACCATAGAAAATCAAATCTAGCTTCTATAGCAAGCTTAATCGGTGGAACTTCTAAAAAATTATGTTAACAACATTCAGCACAAGACACGTGAGGAGATACATGGAGAGAAACGAAGAAACAACAATGGAGGAGAAAGTAAAGCTGAAAATTAGTGGAGGTTTAAGGAGCACCTACTTGAAGCTCTTGTGCTCTGATACCACTTGTTGGAAGCTTGCTTATGAAGCTTCTATGGAGGCTGGATCTTTGAGCTTCAATAAGGTCCTTCAATGGTGATTTTTAGCCATGGAATTGCAGCGAAAGATAAAGGAGAAGAGGTTAGAGGAGACGTCATCCACTAGAGAATAAGTCATGGAAGGAGAAGCTTCACCACCAAGAGAGTGACTTGGATAAGAAGCTTAAAGAGAAAGCTTCAATGGAGGAAGAGAATACCAGAGAGAGAGGGGGAGGAGGGGGGGGCGAGGTGTGGGAATTGAAGGAGATTAGAGAGAGAAGTTGAACTTTGAAGTGTTTCTCACAAGTTTATCATTCATCAAAGTTACGACAAGTGTTACTTTGAAGATGTTATATAGGTTTTTTCAATGCCACCTGGTTAATAGGAACAAATAAAGATTCAAAACAACAAAGAAGGTTGACAAGGAAAAAAGAAAACAAGATGGAAATTACGAAAACATAGGAAGAGGATATGATGTAAGTTAACAAGATTCAATGATGGTGGGAATAGATGTGATTCGGGAACCTACCAGCCAAGGTGAGATTTTGTTTAGAATTTGTAAAACAGACGGTACAGAAGAAGGGCTTAGATTCCTCAACATTTTGAGGCCATGTAGGGTGTAAAACATATGTTCCCTTCACAATGCAAACATATCAGGATATACTCGTGAAGATGCTGATGAGTTCATTTTTTGTAGCTACAATGGACACAACTGGGTATCTTCCAAGGTAGAATGGTTTCATGAGTAAAGAACACTCCAAAGTGAATCTGAAGTTATTCCTTTCTTGAAAGCATCAATAAGTGACAGTTTTTTCAATCTTGAAATCAGATTTTACCTTTTATTTTAATTTTTTATTTTTTAAACTTTTAGATAACAAATAATTACGAAAACAATCTTAGTATTGTACACCAAAATATTTAGGACAAAAAATCTATTTTTTTTAATGTAAATTAATTATTTCAGGGTATTAAAGAAATTTTATACATTTAATTAAAATAAAATCTCAATTTTCTCTCCACCATAATTCATGTATCCTATTTCTCTCTCCTTAGTGATCACATTCTCGGTTCCCGTATATCCTTTCTCTCTTCTCTGTATCTCATCAGCTCACAGATTGATGCCGCACTGGGCATTGTGAGTCACAACGATGACTTTCAATGCGGTGTTGGACCCAAATTCAGAGTCTCTCTGGTGGAGCACGCTGTTGCAGCGTGAAAATTTGGTGAAGAGAGGATGGAGGGCATATCCAATGTGCAGTGGGAAAGGATATGAAAAAAAAAAACTAAGAGGGGGTAGAAGTTTCTGACTGTTCAGAGTTGGAAACTGCACAAACTGAGCAATGCCGGTGTGACGAAAAATGGTTATGACCAGCGATTGTACCCGCTGGTTGCGGTGGTAAAACCTGTGGGTGAGAGTAGAGAGAGAGTGCAAGTAAAGCAGAGTAGAAAAATAGATAGATGAAAGAAGCAAGAATACTCATGGTGAGTGCAAAATTTTGCTGCTGAATTGCAAAGATAGTCACGAACTGATGGTGGATGGAGCTTGAATAGTTTACTAGGTGAGGGAGACAAAGAAATTTGGAAATTTTGGATGAAACTTGAAGATGTGGTAACATACGAGAGAGAAAGATACCTTTGGCCTAATTATAGAGAAAGTGTGTGAAATGTATTTCCAAAAGAAAGGACAAAGGGTTGAGAATCTCTATCACATGCATGCTGATTTGTAATAGTGAGCCACAAATTCATTAACATGAATTTTAAATGTAACACGGGGAAAAAAAACTAAGAAAATACTCTTTATAATCACATACCACATTTTAATTTAGACATATAAAATAGAGACATTATAGAAGAATGTAATTTCAATTCATTTATAAAGTAACATAATATAATATATAAAAAGATTACTGCAAAACTATATATATAATCTTGTTTTATATTTTTCTGGTCTCTTCCAACCTTG
>NC_038255.2:11538567-11612666 GCF_000004515.6 Glycine max
TTATAGTCCTTGAGGGTACTCTTTATGTTGGATTTGTGACTTCCAATCAAGATGGAAATCGCCTCTTCACCAAAGTGCTGAACAAGGGTGATGTGTTTGTGTTCCCAATTGGTCTGATTCATTTCCAAATGAATATGGGAAATGGGAATGCTGTTGCCATTGCTGGCCTTAGCAGTCAAAATCCAGGAGCTATCACTATTGCAAATGCTTTGTTTAAAGTTAATCCGCCTATTTCTTCTGAGGTTCTCACCAAAGCTTTCCAGGTGGACAAGACTATAATCGATTATCTTCAAAAGCTATCTTGGTACGACAACAATAACTAATTTGGGAGTATGGAGGATCATTTCGGACCGTCTAGTTATTGGATAATTGATCACTTTAATTATTATTTCAGTCACGCCATACATTAGACCTAATAAATAAAACCTTTGAGGATTATAATTTTTTACATATAATATTTGCTCTGTTTGGAGTTGGATTTGGTTAATACTTGCCCTACGCGTCTGCTACCACGGGCATATTCAGTTAGGCAGGTTTTAGGTAACAGGTAGAAGAGATTTTCAGGTAACAAACATATTAATTAATGCCCTAAGTCACCCATAAATTGTCCCTACATTGAAGTCAGCCTAGTCCACCATACTACGTACCCTTAAAGGCCAAAGCATTTACAACGGTGTTTACAATTTAAACCTAAAGTTCAGCAAGAGAAAGGATAAGTTTGAAAATAAAAAACTATGACTAACTGACTATTAATTGTCTCATGAACTGAGACAAAATCTTAACAGTTAGTATTTAATTTAACGAATAGATTCCCCAACACTATGAAAATGATGGATTTGGCTCAGCAGTGATGTACTCTAGTATAAGATTATTTTTAATTATTGATATTTTTTTAAAAAAATAAAACTATAGAAATTTAATTTATATATAAGGGATATTTCAAATGAGAATTTAAAATGAAAAATAAAAAGAATTAATTTTAACCATACAGTTAAAAAATTTCAATGATTGAGATTAGAAATCAATTTTAATTTAACAAGTCACCTGATTTTCAATTTCCATATATCTCCTTCCTTCTTTCCTTTCTGATCCTCTGACCCACTTGAGAAGAATTTCAAATTAATTTTTCTTTGCCTTTTTGTTTGTTGATTATTCGGAATCTCATTTGAGAAAGATTTCAGATTAATTTATCACACACTCTCTTTTTGTTTTGTTTTTTATTTGTTCTATGGCTGCTGCTAGTTCTCTGGAATCAAATTCCTCTAAATCAATTCTCTTACTAAAAATAAAAAAATTAAGCACTGATTATAGAACATGCCACTTAATGGATAGAAGAAAAAGGATATTGCCGAAATTCAGAGTATTATTCTCTAATTTCACAGATTAAAAACTAACACTTTGAAAATTGGAAGGATAATTCATAATAGTTTGAAGGAAGGCCGAAGAAACTTAAACAGGAAAGGTATTGCGTGCAAAAGAAGGTGAAGACAAAGAAGAGAGAATAAGAGTGCATGAATCTTAACCCTCCCATGCTTCTCCACCACACCAAACGGTGTTTGTAAACACTACATCGGTTAAGCAAAACTGAAATGTTATAAAGATTCATATTAAAAAACACTCAATGATATTAGAAAAAATTCTAGAAAAACACATGGTAACTTGTTAGAGAAAAATGTCCTACATTGATTTATTTTTGTCTTGGTAGTAGTTAATTTAATTATCGAATATTACAATAAGTTTTTTTAAAAGAGTTGAGTAGCGATAAGGTATTTGAATCCTTAAGAGTGTGTTTGGATGGAGAAATTTAAAATTCTGATAAATTTTAAATTCTAAGAATTTCAAATACTTCAATTGAAATTCTTTTATTTTCAAAATTTTGTGTTTGGATAAAAAAAAATTAAAATTATGAGGATGAAAAAAAAGAGAAGATATGATTGATGTGCTAGTTATACGTGTTCCTCTATGCTCACACCCGATCAATATTTTAGCCAGACGGTGTTTCTTGAAGAAGACTGTAAGAAGAAAATTTCATTTTCTCACCTTTTAGAAAGAAATTGAAATTCCAGATTTTTAGTTGTTTAAAATTCTCTTTTAAAATTCCAAAATTTTAAATTCTTCATAAAAAGCATTTAAACAATGAATTCTAAATTACAAAAATTCAAATTCTCTGATAAATTATTTTCCTCAGTTAAAATTCTCTATCCAAACGCGCTCTAAAAGATATTTTGTCCTCGAAATTTACTTGAACCAAACAGTTCTGGACACGACTTCCTCATCGTACACTCCACCTACTAATTTGCATTGTGCAGTAGTTCCTCCTCAAACAATCTTCATCAAAGGAATCACCTTTCAATCTTCGACTTCAAGAAGACAACGTCTCATCAGTCAAGTTCTTTTTACTTGAATATTGCCCAACTCGATCATATGTGATGGAGAATCATGAACATACTTCAAAGTTGATAAAAAGAAAGACACTATGAATATTTAAAAGTGACAGGGGTAAAACAATTTGGTAGGTGTGTGTGAGGAAAGGAAATGAGATGTGTGTAGAAGAGAGGGATAGAAAAGAAAATAATAAAAAACAAAAAGAAATAGGTGATGTAATGAGTAATGGAATTATGGTTTTTTAGAAAGAGAGATGAATGATAAAAATATTTAAATATGATAAGTAATATAAAAGGACAAGATGAAAGAGAAGTAGAGAAAAGATAAATATTAAGTTGATGACAACTAACAAGGCATGAAGAACTCCTTGATATCAATTACAACAGGCTTATTTCGATTATGCTAAAATGGCACATAGGTTCAATATTTCCAAATTATAATAATTGAACTGATGACAAAGGATGCTACACCATTATATATATATATATATATATATATATATATATATATATATATATATATATATATAACTTTTCTTTTTTACAGAATATGTTTTCATCTTTTCATCTGTAGGAGGATTATGAAGATGGAGATGAATTGCGAAGCTGGATTTATGTGTGCACAAGTCTCACGTACAGTTCATCAAACAGGTGGCTCATGCACAGGAACCAATACCCGGGCTGCAAACCAAAAACAAATTTTTTTGACTATGAAAATAAAGATTATCTTATTTGTAATTTTGGTTTTTAGACCTCCATTAATTGCTTCTTCAGTTAATGTTAAACGGGGCGTAGAGAATATTCAATGTATATATGAAAATTGTAACAAATTAAAGTGTACTAAGATCTCCATATCAATTCATCTTTATAAATAATTTTTTTAGCCTGAACATTTGTTTATTTCAGTTCAGTTCAATATATGTACCTATATTTGTTTCATTCCCCTCTATGTCAGTTTCCCTCCCATACCAACACACCTACTCCCAACTCATTATCCTTTATCTATCACTATCTCAAAAACTCACTCTAGATCTCTTCAACATTTAGCGCCAAATCATCCTGTTTCGTATAATATTTTCAAGGTTTTCTTTCAAATAAATATTGCTCACGGATTACTATACGTATAATGACATTCATTGGCTAGTTCGAAAAGACACGGATTACGAAACAAATTATTGTGAGCCATTGATAACATCAAATCAAACGATTTACCTTTCTTTGTGCTAGTTCGGCTGGATCACCGTGCAGCTTTCCAAAGCTTTATAATGTGCACCTTCCATCTACATCTTAGTATCACTCTAACACCTGCAATATTCCTATCACATGAAATCTACACTATAAAGTGTATCATCTCCTCTTGTTCTCACCAAATAGATTATTAGACCCAGAGGTCCAAGACTGACTTTGTGCACACTTTATAATTGTTTTTTTATCATGTTTGTATCTTTTTGTGTATCCTAGAATCATGTGCCAAGAAACAAAACCCCATTCATGGACCTCATTGCATATCTACTTAGAAGGAATTGGTTGACCATGTCTTATATTTCTTTGCCCCCCCTTTTATACTTTGTCATATCGTTTGTTTTAACCATGGCCAATAAACATCTTCAACGACCATAATTTTTTTGATTAATTATATAAGGTAAAAGTTCTAACTCTTGTTATTGTAAATTAACTCATTTATTAGTAACAATTACATGATTAATTTGTATCTTCACTAAAAGACATGCTCGATACACACACTAATCCATTTGATGTAGATCTAGTCATCTCTTCATTAATTAGTTGGGGGAAGAATTCACACGAATTAGATTTTTTGAGAAACCAATCATGATAGAATTAGATTTAGGTAGACAATATATTGTTGGTAAATGAGAATCAACTTGTTAGCAAGGTACAAAATGTGTCACCAATTTTTCCAAATCATCTAATAATTTACAAAGTATCCATCATTGTTACAGCACCCATCGTCCTCACCATAATTCTTGAGAAGTCTTACCGTCATTGCGAATAGCCAATTAGCGGCCAACAAAATGATGTTATTTTAAGAGTTTTCTTTTTTCCTGTGAAATCATTTAAAGATTTTTAATTAAAGATTCTTATCAATAAGTGTTCTAAAAATATTGGTTATGAAATATTTAGTACCTACAATTAATTACTAAAATAAGTACTGAATTATTTTAATTTTTGAAATATATAATAATCCTTTTATTTCTATTTTTAATTTTTTAACCAATGTCATTAACTTTCATTGTAATTAAAATTTTTTAACGCAATCTAGCTGTAATTTGATTAGGTTAGGATTGAATCATGGTAAGACATGTTCAAATCTGGGCTATGGTATTAGAATGAAGCACATCTTTACTTAGTTTTATTTTCTCCCATTAACATGTTAATTATATTTGATTATATTCAAGGTTGGTAAGAGTATAAGAGCACTTTTATATAGATTGTGTTTGATGGTTCTTTCCCGAAAAATCTTTTAAGTCCTGTTTATAATCGGCCTTGTGGATTCCAAGTTAATGTTATGTTATGTTTTTCATTTCATTTTTTCCTTCTGCAGACAAGATTTTGCAATAGAGTTCTTGGCTATCTTCTTTTTGGCACTATCAGAATATTCTCCATAAAGGTTGAATATGTGCTTGAAGATTGCAATGAGGTTCTCATCAAATTCAACAAATTCGTCATCAACAATGAAGGCTTAGTATGTGTGGAATCCTTCCGTTTGCCTGTTACTATACCAGAAAGATTTGAGTTGGATGCTTTTGAGTTGCACGAACTTGAAAATGCCGGCAGGTAAGCTTTAATTAGGTTAGAGTTTAGAATTGTTTCACTATTTTACTTTTATAGTAAATGTAATCTTCTTCTATTGTTTGAGTAATACACTGTTAAGTGAAACAGAATTTGGGTGTAAAACTAAGGGATTTGGGTTGTTTTCCCAGGAGAAGGCATGCATTCCATAATAATTTTAAGCCTTACATCAATAATGTTTCTTCCATTTTATCTATGCAAGTATTTTTGTTTTTGTTTATCTTCAGCTCTTCACTAATACTAGTGTATGCTCTTTCACTTCAATGCATATAGTTAGAAAGAGCATAAAGAGTGCAAAAGGCTTAGTTCATTTCCCTTTCCCAAGAGAATCCCATTGTACTTCACTTACTGCACACTGTGTACAAAGACAAAGAGAATAATATCCCATTTCCATTCTTCCAAATAGATTCTACGAGCCTTCCATGTATGTTTTATTTTATCACTTTTTCTTTTTGTTTATAAACTCTTCTATCTTTACTAACATTGTTTTTCTCCAGGTTCATCCTTTGAGCTTCAACTTCTATTCTCTAAAAATCAAATGAAAATGCCTAATTCCCTTTAGCTGCTGGCACTCCGCTAAGCCCTTGTCAATCCTCAGATTCCCTTGAAATTGTGGAAACTCCAAGGATGTTAGATGTACCTGAATCTCAAGCTTCTCGCATTCCAAACTTTATAGAGATAAAATCCTTGTAGAATCTCTAGAAATCAACAAAGTGCCTAATTTGATGGACAAGGTAAAGAATAACAAAATGATGAAAATACTCTTTGACTTTCTAACGGACACACTATGAGTGGGTTGCAATATATTCATAATTGTCTCCACACAAACTCGCATAAAGATAAACCATATTGTTGTTTGAGCTAGGAACTTTGAATTAGTATGAAACTTTAGATTCTAAGATAGAGGAAACTTACCCTAGTACTAACCCTTTGTTTCATTATGTTTGTCTCAGGAAAAACATTCATTTGGAACTAACCAAACAGAACTATGTAAGAACTCTGGCAAATCTTCAGTTAAGTTTTATTAAAGTCTATGTTTTGCTTAATAGTGCATTATTTCTTTATTTTTTATTTACAGTAGTTGGCTTTGGATTGTCGACAATTCAATTCTTGTTTACAATATTGGCTTATGATGGTCTTCTTTGATGATGTACCGGAAAGTTGCAAGTTGCTTGCATCAGAGTTTTCTACATGCATGAAAACAAAGAGGGGAGGACACCGCAAAATTTTCACAAGCTTTTGGAGGCCGGGAGTGGACAGAATCTGCACTGCTATTTTATGAAAAGTTTGGTGACTTCTAAAAAAAATAAAATGTTTGGTGCCTATTTTTCTGATGGCAATGATGCGGAAATCTAAGTTATGTTTTCTTGTCTTACTACTCTTCTTGTTCTATAGATGACATACTTTTGTTGAAGGAAGAAAAATTGTTCTTAATAATAGTCAACTCTACTTTTATCTGAGTAAATATAACAAGAAATTATGGAATTATAGTTGTCTAGTTGGTTTGTCAAAGAATAGTGATGTACTTCTATAACTTTTTTTTAGGGTGATCGATGCCCTGTCATTCAATGGATCAACTTTGTCTGATTGGAATATAAGTATATAAATGTGCAATGCAAGGCAATGGGGAACTTATGTCAATGACGTTGATGACCAAATCTGGGTTGTAAGTATGTGAGAGAGATGACTTGTGGTTTGATGCACTGTTGGTAGTTTGGGCCGAGGTTTTGGTGGGTGGAGGCACAAAAGATAAGAATGAGAAGGGGCACAGGTTCCCCATTCATCCAAACCCAAAAGACAAAATGGGAAGGGACGCGAGAAGGGTTACCAGAGTGGAGCATGAGAGAGTGCAAGGAATATTTGTGATCTTCCATGGAAACATTTGACGAAAGTTGGAGGCAAGAGTGGAAGGCGGATTTGTGATGTTGAGGGAAACAAAACATTTTCGTATTTAGAGTGATTTTGGTTTAGTGATTTGGAGGGAAAGACAAAATGAGATGGTGTGTATTTGTTTTAGGATAGTAAAAGGGGTACATAGGATGACTGATAAATCAGTCTCCCTTAAGGGTGACCACAGAATCATTAAGTGATTAAAATTTGCAATACCCAACCTCCAAAATGATATTTTTACCCCTAAATCATTAAAGTCAATTTTTCCATAGAAGAAAATGTTTTTTTGGAAAAAATGTTTGACCAAGTCCCCTTGAGTACTTGTCATGCATTTCTCTCAAAGTTATATAACATAGACATACCCTGAAATCGATCATAAAAGTCAAAAGTTATGTCTTATCAAATGAAGCAATGGAAACATGATTCCATTTTAAAAGTATACAATGGAAACCAATGAATCATGTTTTCATTGCATTTATTCATGGTGGAAAAAAATACAACAGAATGATGTTTGTGTTGCATATATTTGGGGTGAAAAAGTAGAAGGAAAATATGGTTTTGTTGTATAGTTTTAGAACAAAATCTTGTTATTGTATTGGGCCTTGATTAGTCATTAGTAATATACTTGGGCCTTAATGGACCTTGGTCAATTATCACGGGTTATACTTAGGTTTTGTTGGACCTTGGTCAATCATTAGTGTTATACTTGGGCCTTGGTCAGTCATTAGTAGTATACATGGGCCTTGGTCAATCATCAGGGTTACACTTGGGCCTTATTGGACATTCATTAATCATAAGTGCCATAGTTGGGCCTTGATTAATCATAAGTACTACACTTGTGCTTTATTGGGCCTTGATTAGTCATTAATGATATACTCGGGCGTTAGTTTGTCCTTGGCGTTGTATTTGGGTCTTATTGGGCCTTGGTTAGTCATTAGTGGTATACTTGGGCCTTAATTGACCTTGGTCAATCATCAGTCTTACACTTGACCCTTATTGGATCTTCATTAATCATAAGTGTTATTGTTGGGCCTTGATTAATCATAAGTGCTATATTTGGGCCTTGATTAGTCATTAATGTTATACTTAGCCCTTGGTGAGTCATTAGCATTATATTTAGATCTTATTGGGCCTTGGTCAGTCGCTAGTGGTATACTTGGGCTTTGGTCAATCATTAGGGTTACACTTGGACCTTATTGGACCTTCATCAATCATAAGTGCTACACTTGAGCCCTTTTGGGCTTTGTTTAACCATAAATGTTATACTTGGTAGTCTTTAGTGATATACTTAGGCCTTGGTCAGTCATTGGTGTTATATTTGGGTCTTATTGGGTCTTGGTCAGTCGTTAGTGGTATATTTGGACATTAATAAGCCTTGGTTAATCATCAAGATTACAGTCGGGCCTTATTGGACCTTCATCAATCTCAAGTGCTACACTTGGGCCTTTTTGAGCCTTGATTAATAATAAGTGCAACACTTGGGCCTTATTGAACCTAGGCTAGTCATTAGTGGTATACTTGGGCCTTGGTTATACTTGGGACATATTAGGACTTACTTAATCATCAATCGGTATGCAACTACGATGTTTTGTTAATTAGTAACCAAAATAAATTTAGTCGTTATTCCTAAGTATTAATGACTGAATTAGAAATAGTCGCTAATCCAATTAACATAATAGTTGCCTAATTAGTCTCCAGGTTTTCTAGAATACATTTTAAACAATATTGCAGCTAGATTAGCAATTATGTGGGTTGTTACACAAACATTGATCACCAATACAATCACTGATTTGGGAAAATGACAAATGATATTTTTAGTCACTATTGGTCACCAACTTTTGTTGGTCGCTGATTTTGGTTGCTATTCATCATTTTCTAGGAGTGAGTTATGATTAGTAGAATCCTTCATATGATTGTGAAATAGAACTAGACGTAGCTTAGATTAAGTGAACCAATATAAAATTGAGTGTTTCTACTTCTCTCTTAAGGTATTTAAATTGTATTCTCTTGTGCATATCCTAACACACTTAGACACACAAGTTTGTGTTCGAGATAGGGGGAGCTACATGAAGATAAAGCTTTAAAGCTTGAAGAAGTTTTGTCTTTTTACATGCCCAATTCATTGAGTGACATTTGTATTTATTGTTGCATCTTAGTCTTTATCTTTCCATATGTACATCATGTATCATAATGTAGAGGTAGGAAGATTGTTTCTAAAGTTAGAAACTTCTTCAGTGCCTTAAACTCTCTGTTTTAATCGATTACCAAGATATACGTAATCGATTGCACAAGTCTTTTGAGAAGCTAGTAGAGAGATCCTCGTTTTGGTTTAATCAATTACCAGCTATCTATAATCGATTACTCAGTTCAGTTGAGACCATGTTTGATTTTCATGAGTCTCTGCTTTAATCGATTACCAGGTGATTGTAATCGATTACTTCATTCTTGGAAGTGTTCCCAAAAGTCATCAAGAAAACTTTAATTGATTAAATCAAGAATCTAATCGATTATATTGTTCTTGAAAATTTTACAGGTTTCGCGAAGAACACTTTAATCGATTGAAATGATAATCTAATTGATTACTTCTTTGAAATAATCGATTACATTAGAAATTTAATCGATTACAAGCGGTTCAATAATATTTTCTCTATAAATAGTCACCTTGTGTTCTTACTTTCAACGAATGAGAATAAGTGTTTTTGAATGAGTTTGTGTGACTCACAAATTCTAGTCTTTATTTCTGAAGTGTTCAAGGTAAAAGTGAGTTGTTAACATCTTGTGAGATCAATAAGAGATCCATTTAATCAAGCATTGGTTCTTGCATTTAAATGACCAGGTTGTGTCTCTCCTTAATTGACTTAAGTTTTCATATGTTTTTACATGTTGTTTAGCATATGCATGAGTATTTGAAAGAAGCTAGAATAAGAATTTCTAGTTTGGGATAAGGGTAGGTGTTTCTTAGGCTCTTATTCACAAAGGACCCTAGGGTTGGGTACCTTAGTCTCTTTTTCTAGGTAGGAACTGAGAATAATTGTGATTGCTTGTAAGAAATCAAAGTGCATGGTGGAAATATAATTTAGATTGAATTAGATAAGTGAAGTAGCTTCTCTAGAGATTTAGAGTGATCCAGTATAAAAATTGGTGCACTTCTTCTCTTGATCTTATCTTTCTCTCACTGTATTCTCAATCAATTTGTTGAGTTTAAAGAAACTTCTTTTCCAAAAGAACTTTAACAATAGGATTTTGTGTAAGGGTGATTGATTACATGTTGGTTTTTATCAAAACTTTGTTTTTGATATGATCCTTGGTAGCAAAAGCTTTTTTAAAACTATTTTTAAGTTTGATTTGATTTCAAAACCAATTTACCCCAGCCCCCCTCTTGGTTTGTGAGTTCCGTCATCTTTTTTAGTTTGCATTTGGAGCACCTTTGTGATAATATCTTTTTATAGAATTGGACAATAGTAAAAAAAAATTAATTTTTTTTTCTGTTCATTGTATAATACACTTGAAACTTAGTTCTTAACATTTTTGCTTGAGAAAATCACATCCCTTGCAAAAAAAAAATCTATTTTTATCTAACACATTATTTAACCCCCCCCCCCTTCTAGTGCGATATATGTTATTTCAAAAGAGTGTGAAGACTCACCACAACAAATTCTCAGTCTGAGACCAAGAACACGAGCAAGAACCTATAACAACGACATTAGGTCCAAAGAGCATGAACATTGAAGAAAATAGGTCATTTTCAAGGAATAAAGACTCACTATAGCGAGAATTGTCCTCACTATTATGAGATGCTGATGTTGTAGAAAAAATAACAACTTTCATTAAATGAGCCTTTGTAACAAAATTTTGTATGCCCCGGGATGGCACCCAATAGTTATTGTCAAAGTCCTTGTTTATAGGAAGTCAAATCCTGTGATCAAGCCTTTGAGTTATCTTGTTTTGGTTTTGCAAAGCAAGTCACAATCAAATCAGTTAAGAGAGTTTTCAAGCATTCTATGAGTTAAGGAGGTGACGCAGAGTGAATCGGTCCCTAAGGGTTGTCGTCTAATGGGTACACGAAAGTGACGAAGTTGCTTTGACACTACTAGAATATAGGTTTTTTACATCAGTTATTAAAGACATTCAACATTGGTTATTAACCGATGTTGAAACTACCGACATTAAAGTATCAACATTAGCATTGTTTTTTTAAAAACTGATGTTGTTTTACCAAAAAATATCATTGATTTTTATAAAAGTCAATGTTGTTTTCTTCTCATGAACATTGATTTTTTGAAAAACCGATGTTGTCAGTAAACAACAACATCAGTTTTTCTAATAACTGATGTTTTTTTTTGGATTTTTTTAATTAACAGCCTGTAATTATTCATATCACAACTTATCATTCAAAGTTGTAAAAAAACTCATAAAATAAGCCATGCACCAAGAGTTATAAACAAAATATACCATGCACCAAGAGTACTTATAAACATTTATAAACAAAACATACCACAAATGGGTTCAGGATGTTCCAATTCCCACAAAATATACCACCAAAACTTATAAACAAAATTTACAGATTGATAATAGTATAGTATAATGTACTTAATTACAGACAAATCCAAAATAAAACAAAGTTAGAAGTTGCATCTAGGAACTCAAATATAATTTGAGTTTCAGCTTGCAAATTTTGTGATTGTGCAAAAGTCCTCCATCCATTTCTAATTTTTGTTGTCTTCCTCCAATGATTATAAACAATCCTGCACTCCGTAATCCCTTCCAAATTTAGATGGGTGAATCCTGCAGCTTTCATAAATGAGTACATGGTACTCAACACATCCTAAAATTAAAATTAAATTCATATTAGATATGTATATGATTTTAAAATTTGATAGGCAGAGGAGTGCTTAGTTACTCACCAAACTGCTGCAAGTCACTTTTTATTCACTCAGAAGGACTTTAAAAGTGATTGAGTTAGGAACTTGGTGGTGCAAGGAGTGTCATTTACGATAAGCTTTTGGTTCATAACTGCTTTTGAAGATGGTGAGGACAAAAATACTCTGTCCACAATGGGTCATAGTCACTTGATGATTTGCAGTGAGTCCATAAAAATATCTGAGTTCTATCCATCCAGCCAGTAGTGTTGGGTTCACCAAATTTTGGTTGGTGTAACAGAGTGCATGTTACCATTACCATCTACCAGATGCCAAGTATGCTCTAGTTCATCCTTCCATCTTACAGTAAAGGACCTACTGACTTCACCATAAGGCTACATTTAACAAGGAAACAAATATAAGCACATGTTTTATATCATGTCATGTTTATTTGAGAATAGTCTTGAATATGAGTTATGTTGAACATTTACTCTGATTTTTTGTTAATATTCATCATTGTCTTAGCCATTTCCTTTCAGTTATGTTGATCTTCATTCATTGTTTCTAAACTCCATTTACAATATTAAAGTTACTATTAAAAATAAATATGCATGTCTACTTACTAGTAGTAAACCAAGACATATGAGTTTGGTTGAGTACATGCCATTGAGTTGAAAAACACAGTGCATATACCCATTTTTGAAAACCAAGAATGATATTCTTATTTTGAAAAAAATTAGGGGCCTAAGGCTGTGGCAGAATTCTCACACCAGCACAAAGTCCCATTAACATGCATTTTCATGTTAGTAATACGCACAGAGTCCCATTATCAATATTTGTATTTCTAGAAATTAACACATGTTTTCAGCAATTGAGCAACATACATAGAAACAAGCATTTTCATGTTATCAATACGCACATTAACAAGAAGCAATACACACATCAAAATGAGAACTAGAAATCATCAAAACCAAGAAAAGAAGCCTAGCTAGGTCCCTTGTCACTAATTTTAATCTGTGGAAGAGGAAGAGGCACAACTCTCGAACGTGATCTCGTAGATTACCTCAACCAATGCACCTTGGTTGGCCTTGACTTAACCATCTTCTTCTTTGATGGCCCTCTATTGTTTAATCCAATATTGATCGGGGACGAGCCCCGACTTCCATAGGTCCTTGGTGAATGCATGCAAGAAAGGAAAGCTAGAGAGGGATAGCCCATTTCTAAGGTGTGTGTGTGTGTGTGTGTGTGTGTCTATATATATATATATATATATATATATATATATATATATATAACCATTCTAATCTAAAGGCTTATATGCTCTACACCTTGGGTTGCCCAACAGAGCCCAAGGGCATGATTATATCTTAGTTGTAGTGGATAGGTTTTCTAAGATGACCTAGTTTCTTCCCAACTATAGCTGAACTTGGTAACAAAACTCTTTCCTGGCAGACCGGTGGAAGGGGTGGCTATCAATTTCAATATCAATCTATCACTGAATAAAATATGAATACATTAGATTTTGCTTACCATCACGATCAAAATCAAACACAAAAACAACCATTTATAGAAGACTAACCTTTCATCATCGAGAATGAGAACGAGAGTGAGTAGAGCTATGAGTGGGAGCAAGAAGGAGAGCACGAGAGTGATAGCGAGAACAAGAGCACGAGAGCGAGAATGGTGTGGAGATAAGTGAGAACGAGAACGAGAGCGCGAGAGATGAGTGAGAGCGAGAACGAGAGCGCGAGAAATGAGTGATAATGAGAACGAGAGTGCGAGAGTGAGAGATGGTTCAAAATGAGCGTGAGAAGAGGAAGAGACAGATTTAATTTAACTAACTCATGTTCAAAAACCTATGTTAACGAACTCATTTTAACATCGGTTTTTCCAAAAAAACTCGCGTTATTTATGAATATGCCACTGTGTTTTTATTAACATCGGTTTTTTAAAAAACTGATGTTAACATAGCGATGTTATATCCATTCTTTCTATTGGTGATGACTACAAAACCATTTCTGTCTATTGGAATGAATTGGATTGTCGGGCTGAGGGCTGCCCCATCTTCCCCTCACTCTCCTTTCCCCGATATGAACCTTGCATGAGTCATCATAGCCTTTTTGACTTGGCCTTGTCATTGTTCTTAATTCTTAATAGAAAAACCATGTTTTCCCTTTTTTGTAGTTTTTTATCCATAGTTTTGTGATTTTTTTTTCATGGATCAAGATATGATTCATTGTAACTAACTTGAAGTTGTTGGAATTGAATGAAGTAGATTTAGAGTATGTGATTCTCCAATTTCTAATTCATTTCTCAATTTAGGCAATCCTTTTCTACTTCTTTGCTTGAATTCATGCAAAGGCTTGATCAACCTTGCTTAATGAGTTGAGTTGTGTTGGAAAACAAGTTCAATTCTATATCTGAATCAAGAATGTGTAGGAATCTAATTTTTGGAATGAAATTAAATTTTTACATTGCATTATTTCTTTGTTCATACTCTAATTGCTAGGTTTGGTTTACTAAGGGATCAAGAATCTAATTTAGGAATTAAGAATCATTTACCTACGAAATTAGGATTTGATTACTTGTGTTGAAATTCAGAATATGATTGGAAATCGAATAGCATACAATGAATTTTATGGAATTCGAATCAAACACCACCTTTTTCAATTGATTTTTGCATTCTTCACTACATAACTTTATTCTAAAAACCATAAAACATTTTCTTAATCGCTATAGTGAGAGTACTTTTCGCTAGAATGAAACCATCTTTTGGAATTGATAAAAAAAGCACTCTACTATTTCGCCACAATAGATTCACAACTTGCTTCATCGAAATTGCTCCCTTGCTTCTTATTTTTTCTTGCTCACTACAAAAAAAAAAAACATGATTTAGCGAAAAATAGTTCAATTGCTAAATGGTCAAATTCGGTCGCTAAAACTGTTAGTGACCAAAATGACAACCAAATTTTGTGCATCACAAAAACCCTAGTCGCTAAGACATTTGCGACCAAATAATCATTCTGTTGCTATTTAGCAACCAAAATCTTCAGTAGCTGGTCCATAAAATTCAGTCGCTGCATATTTGGTTGTTGTTTTACTTAGCACTAAATCAATGACCGAAGAATTTTGTCGCTAAAAAATAATTAGTTAAAAATTAAAATATAACTCGGTCGCTATCAAATAATTTTTTTAAATAAAACTATTTGGTTGCTAATTAAGTCACTAAAAAATAATTAATTTAAAAATTAAAATAATGAAATACAATTCAGTCGCTAAGTCGATCGCTATAAAATAATAAATTTTTAAAGGTTAAATTACTCATTTGATTCCTATAGTTTCACGATTTGTACCTTTTGGTCCTTATAGTTTAAAAGTGGTTTTTTTAGTCCATATAGTTTACATTTTAATTCTCTTTTGGTTCTTATGGTTTTAAAGTGGTCTTTTTAGTCCTTATAGTTTATATTTTAATTCTCTTTTAGTCCCTATAGTTTGAAAGTGAGTTTTTAGTCTCTATAATTTATATTTTAATTACCGTTTAATCCTTATTACAAAAAAATTATAAATATAATTAACTACAAATTAGTTATAAATTATCAACTATTTTTTATTACAAATTATATTGTGATAAATTAGTTATGAATTATTTGCTAATATTTTTGTAGTTAATTCTAATTGATAATATTATTGATATATTGATGGTAAGGACTAAAAGGAAATTAAACTATAAAGTATAAGAACTAAAAAGATCACTTTCAAATTATATGGACTAAAAGGGAATTAAAATGCAAATTATAAATACTAAAAAAACCACTTTCAAACTAGATGGACTAAAAGAGAATTAAAATGTAAACTATAGGAACTAAAAAAACCACTTTAAAATTATAAGGACTAAAAGGTACAAATGATGAAGCTATAAGGACTAAATGAGTAATTAAACTATTTTTAAAATACATTTATAAAGAAATGCATTCGGTCGCTAATAAATAAATAATTTTAAAATATAAAATAAATCAAAAATGAAATTCGGTCCCTATTAAATATTTATTTTTTAAATAAAAAAATAAATTAAGTCGGTCTCAAATTAAGTCGCTAAATAAAAATATGGTTTTTTTCATTTATTATATTTTGACCTGCTTAATAACTATCGACTATAAATATAATTGATAATTAAACTATTATTAAACTATATAATCAAACTTATAAATAAAAATAGACATTCATGATGTGTAAATATAGCTATAATAACAGTTCGAATTTAAATATTGATAAAGTGCAAATTCAAAGTTTAATAAAATGCAATGTCAAAGTTTATAAAGTTCAAATTCAAAACCAACATGGCATAATCAAACTAAAATAAACAATAATCAAGAGTCAATGATTCTTTGACAAGTAATGAGGACGATCAACCTGAGCATCGTCAACGTGGTGGTCAGTTCCATCTGCTATGATAGTCAATGGACTAGGAGCTGACATGATAGACTGAATATGTAAGTGTTGTAATATACACTACATTTGCTCAGTTTGTTGACGAATTTGCTCATTTTGCTCTTGCATCTATTGTCGCATCTCCTAACTTTGTTGGTCATGATTCTCCATAGTTGCAACATTTTTACCTCAAGTATCCTCTCCTTATTTGTCTTTTCCAAAAGCTTAGCATTCAATTTAGTAATTGTCTCACGCATTTTCTCTATTTGGTCTTCCACGAGAGCAATAGAAATAGATGGAGCTGATTTTGAGCAACTAAACCTTTTGCTCAAAGTACCTAGATAGTACACGTTCCCCTTGTAATTTGGACCTCCAATAACATTCAAATATATTTTATTATCATTAACAGAAGTAGCAGTGTTAGGGTAACCCTGTGTGAACCAAGGTTTTAAAAATCTGCTTTTAGAATTAGCTCAAATTTGATTTAATGGGTGGGCCGGTTCCACAACTTGTAGGTGTGCAAGTCTTAAATTTTGGATTAGAAGATAGAACATTTGTAGCCAAGAATATGATAGTGGTAATAATGCATAGTTGAGGTTTATTGCAATGGAAGGAGATTTGAAGAATCATTTGGTTCTGGAGATTCAAAAAGGATGGAGAAGACAAGACAATTGAATAGAAACTGTGTGGAGTCTAAGGTATGCATTTGGAGGAAATTTCAAAGTGGTTGGTAGGTATGTATTGTGGGAAATTTTCCATGAAAATATGCTACTATTTTGTAATGGGGTTAATGATTGAAGTTTGAAAGCATAGATGAAGATAAAACAAAAGTTTAGTACCACATCTCTAAAACTGGTTTACCTCACAAACAACACAGAGCAATTGCTCTTACAATCCTATTTCACATTTTAGCACTCTGATTATACCAATTTACATCTATGTAACTCATATAAGTTACATCATGCCCATAAAATACCGAAACAGGAACATATATTAAGGTAAAAAGGCATATCACATACATAATCTTAGAGTGATCATCTATTATTAGGCAAACACAAAAATCACATCCGTGTTTGAGTTTCTAAATGAACAAAGCATGAAATATAAATAACATAACCATAATCAAAAATATAATTATCACATTTAGAATACAAAATTTGAAACAACTAGAATAAAAATACCACAACTAACTTAAACAATGGCACATACGTGTGAGTAAAGAGTGATCACCTAACAAAATCACACCTGTAAACCTGAGAGTAAGAGAGAAAGAAATTTTTTTAAATAAAAGCTTAATTGGAGAACTAAATTCAGGTGTATATATTTAAGAAAGAATTATAAAATGTTGTTCAAAAAACAGGAGAAAAAATCCAGTAAACGAATTGGAAACCAGAAGTAAAAAAAGAAGTGAAAACAAGATTGAGATGAAGTATGTTAATATTGATATCTCAAATCACACAGATTCACGGAAGTTTAAAATAAAAAATAGTAAAAGAGAAAAGAAAAATAAGAAGCCAAAGTATATCAATGTTGTTACTGCAAACAAATATGATTTATTATTTTTTATGAAAAAGATAGTAAAAAGGAAAAAAAAAATAAGAAGCCTCCAGAACTTAATTAAAAAATGGTAAACTTTTGAAGTTAGAAAACAAAATGTTTAATTAACAAATTATAAGTCATTATAAGTCTTTCTATTTGCACCTGGATTAAATATATTTAAAGAACCAAAGCTTAAAAGAACAAAAAGTCTTGTAAAAAAAGAACAAATTAAGAAAAATTCAAAACAATTCTGAGAGATAATCAAATAAATATTATTCAGCAAGCTAATAAATAACCTTTATAATTGTTACAATAAACCAGAAAATAATATAGCATCACAAAATTAATATAAATACTCACGAGTCCAAAATACAGAGATATTTCTCTGCCTTTGGCATGTGTCTGCATTAAAAAAAAACATCATCCAAGAGTTCCTATTGTGTATAACATGAAAAAATAATGGATGGTGCCTAACCTCTATAAATAAGTATAAAATCAAGAGTCCTATAAGACGTGCAAATTAATTGATTAATACACCTTACAAAAGAAACTTTTTAATAGATAGATTCAAGATAATCACATGTTTCATCTCCACTTTGCCATTTTGTTTTACAAAATTTTTTGGGATGTAGTAGACAGGAAATGAACTATTTAGTAATCTATTGCACTATTTATCCAGACATTTTTATGGGTTCGGTTGAGCTGAAAACTTTATATTAGAAATTTAATTATTGAATAAAAAACTAGAAACATACCCATAAAATATTGTTAAACTAACATGCATAAATTCTGAAATAAGAATAAAATAAAATTACTATAACCGTTGAAGAAATAGTAAACCATACAAGATTTATTAGAGGAAAGTTACCCATTTTAGTAAGACAAAATGACTCAAGTATAGCAAAGGAGCACAAAAGAATTTGTCAAAGGGGTACCAGTTAGTACAACTTGGTGGGTAACATTTATCCCCACTGCAAGTACATCTACCCCACTTGTAAATACAACGTCTGCAGCCTCTAAATAACCAAATATCTGGAACAAATCCAACCAAAGAGTTAGACAGATTGAGTTGTGAATGATATAATATTTATATGGAAGATTAGGAATTTGAATACATGATGGAAATACTCACGTTGACTTCACATTGCCATTTACTACAAAAGCACCACCAAGAATCACTCTCTAAGTTCCTTTTATGAAATTATTTTATTTATATTCATTCGGGTGATGCACGAATGTTTATTATAGGTACAAATTTTTAGAACTTTCTATAATGTTTTAGTGTAATAAGTATGTAACATGATAACTCTAGATTACATATACCAGAATAATCTAATGTTTCTGGAAGCAATAATTTTAGATTGAACTAAATATTAAATATTTGTAAATTGTCTTACTATAGTCGGTGCAGCAACTCTATACATATCCAAAGAACACCATATTTTATTAAGCTAGTAAAAGTTGGAAGACATTGTCTTAATAACATGTCAAAATATTGTCTTAATGTCAACATAGTTGGAAGATATTGTCTTAACTCTGGAGGTTATATAGCTGCATCTTCTAAGGCAATAACATGTGCGGTGGCAGTCTCACTCTCTGATTCTGTCATTATTCCTCTTGAAGATTCTTCAATATCGCCTTCTTTCTTAAATTCCTTTATTATTCTAAACTAATATTTTGGCAACTGGTCAACTTCTTCCCCGTTGCCCCTTCCTGATATATTATGTAATTATAGTAATCATGTAAGTTTTTTTTAGGAAAAAATTAAACAAGATGAAAAAAAAAACTTTTACTATTTTTTGCTAAAGCTAAAAATTATAACTTAAAAAAAATGAGGAACTCAAGAGAGCTGTGTTTAATTTTTAAAAACTATTTTGTAGAATAATTTTCAAAACTAAGTTTTTGTAGGGAGTGAATAAAATAGTAAGTGGGAAAAGATGGGGCAGCACAATCAAGAACATATCAGAGTAATAAAAAACTGAAAGTAAAAAAATCAAAACAGTCTAGAAATGTTTATTTTTTTATTTTATAAACTGAAAAGATGTATTACTTTTGAAAATAGTTTTCAAATACTACTCTTATCAAACATCTTCTTGGTTTTCAAAAACAGAAAATAGTTTTCAAAAACAACAAATAAAAGATGCCAATTTATTTAAATATAAACAAATTCTAATTCTCTTTAAGTAATGTCAATTTATTTAAATAAAAATTATATGTTTAAATGTAAATTATCTTTTATTTATGAAAAATATTTCATATTGTGATATAAATTATTTTAATTATTAATAACTTATTTAAAAATATATTTAAATGTAATTTAGAAATAAAATGCTAATAACATATTAAAGAAGATAAGAAGTTGATAAAATCTCTAAAAACACATAAAAGAAAAATAGTTAAAAATACTCTTGCACCAGATAAAATATTTTTTAAAAATTATTTTTTAGAATTTTATTTTGTATTTTTATTTTTTATTTTTAAAAAGAATGAGTTTGTGGGGTGTCCCATTTGGTCCACAGAGGGATGGGTTGGCCCATGAAAACAATGTCTCGTCTCAAATTTGGACCAGTAGAGCTCGCCCCTAAAATTCCTTGGCTTGGAGTGGGATACCACAACTCTATTTGTGGGTAATATTTGTAGGTTAAATTTATATTTTTGACGGATGCATATTCCGTGGGATAGCGCACCTCAAATTTAGACCAGTAGAGCTCGCCCCTAAAATTCCTAACTTAATTATAACTCAATTATCTTTATTACTTTTTCTTAAATTAATTTATAACTTTATCAATATAATATTTAATAAATATTTTTATACAAGATAATTAAAAAAGGAACTTAACATGTAATATATGAAATTAAAAAAAAAAACTTGACCTTAACTCTTTCACATAATCAACTCAGGGTGGTATCCTAAAAAAAGTGAGAGTATAGTACACATTTATATATGTCAATGCGTGACTTTTTTCTCAATATAATTAATTTTACTATCTTTTAAAAATATATTTAATCTTAAATTAATTTTTAGAAAATGAAAAATATTAATTTATCAACTTGTGCATTATATGGGAACACACACTAGTAATTTTTAATTAATTATTAAACTTTGGTTAGTGTATATGTTACACTAAGTTCATATTGGACCTTATTGAGTGTCAATGAATCATTAGTGTATATATTAAACTAAAGTCATATATTGGATCTTGATTAGGTTTCAATCAATCATTAGTGTATATATTACATTAAAGTGATATTGGGTCTTCATTCGGTCTTATTGAGTTTCAATCAATCATTAGTGTATATATTACACTAAATTCATATTGAAAAGTAGTGAATGCATAAGTTACACAATGAATCTTAATAAATCATTATTGGGCCTTTGTTAGTAAAATGTTAAATTAAGGCTTAATTGCAAAAAATGTTTCCCTCCCTATTTTTTAATTCACTATCTGAGTCTCCCTATATTTCAAAATTCATTGATATAAGATTAAATTATATTTTTGCATAAATTAGAAAATATATACTAAGCTTTATTTATATTTTATATATTATATTTTTAAAATCTTATGTATTTGTATCATATTATTCAAAACTTATATTATACAAAAAAGATATAATATAAGTTTTATCTTTAATGTATATTTTTTATATAAATGATAATTTCATAAAATGATAATATTTTATTATCTTTTAGAATATTTATATATATGATTTCATACTATTTTTTTACCTATATTAAAGAATTAAATTATATAGTAAAGATATGTAATTAAATAAAATTACCGTATGTTCTATTTTTAAAAATATTTATGAATATGTTTTATTGAAAGTAAATTTTATCTATATTACAATAAATAAAATTAATATCTTAATTTAAATAAAAAATGTTGTCACTAAATCACAAGCATTATTTTAAAAGATAAATATAATATATAGAATAAAACTTATATAAATATACATATTCTAATTAACGTGAAAGTATAATTTAATCTTGTATAGTATATTTTAAAAGACGATATATAAGATTATAAAAATATAACAAATTAAAAAAAGATTAAAAATTGAATATTCAAATATTTTCGCATAAAACTTATATTAATACTATATTTTTCACTACATATTCTAATGAGTACTTTGGTGTAGTAGTAAAAAAATATCTTTTCCATTCTAAGGACCATGGTTGTAGTCTTTTCTTAAGCATTTTTAAAGTTCTTATTTTTTAAGACAAATGTTAGTCAACTTTTTAGTCTAGTCAATGTTTAAATTTAACCGTTAACCGTTAAAATCAGCGACTCATATAGTGAATTTTGAAATATAGCATTTTTAAAGTTCTTATTTTTTAAGAAAATGTTGGTCAACTTTATTTTCTATTCAACATTTAAAATTTAACAACCAATGATTAGAATTAACGACTCGGATAGTGAATTTTGAAATATAAGGAAATTTAGATTTTAAAATAATTAACTTTACAAAATTTGATTATTACATATTTTCATAATATAAGGGTATTTATTTATAATAATTTCAAAATAATTATATAAAATAAACAATTATTTCGTGCAAAGACCAAATTAAAAGATTAATGATAAGCATGATTTATTTATCTCAATCAAACAATGCAAATATTGTTTAGTTAATTTTATGAAAAATTATCGCAATATAATTAAAAAATCATATATTTATTATGATTTACAAAATATTATAAATATTGGTTTGTTAATTTAAAAATATTAATAATATATTAATTTCAATAATTTTCAATTATAAAATATATTTAAGCATATTATATATTTATTATGATTTATAATAAACTAAAAGTTTAGTTTCTTATTTTTTTTAAAAAAAACACATTCGATCGCTAATTCGATCGAAAACCTCAAAAATTGTTATCATATAGCAACCAAAAATGTTTTGGTCACTATCTTCAAGTCGCCTTCGGTCGCTATAATAATTTTGAATTTATAGATATATCGCAACCGAAATAGTCATCGAAGATTTTAGCGACACTTCATTTCGGTAACTAATTCAGTTGTTGATGCAAATTAGTCACAAGAATTAAATTCGGTTGCAACTTCGGTGGTAGGTTGCAACTAAACCTTCTCAGTCTCTATTTCGGTTGCTAATCGTGACTAAAAATATTCGGTCGCTAAATGTCATTTTTCTAGTAGTGGCTTTAGATAACAATTCTTGTTCAATTTCCTAGATATTATACAAGTCATTGTGGATACAATACTCTTATACTTGTCATTTCTTACAACACATAGATTAGGTACACCTGCCTAGATCATGAGTCAACTGCCGTCGACATGGAACTCCTTGTTGTAGGACCAATATCCCTCAATCATCCAAACCGAGATGTGCATCCTTGACTTTTTTACAAACTAGGTGGGTTCGTAAAAGTATATAGCAAGCTAGTGTAGTTTGAAAACTATTTAACAATGATGGGTGATTTTGACTTTTGACATCCGTTGTAAGTATAACCAATGTAGAAAATGACTTTTTACATTGGTTGTAATTATAACCAATGTAAAAAAGTAACTTTTTACATCACTTGAGGTTTAAACTGATGTAAAAAGTCTCTTTTCTTACATCGGTTATAATTACAATTAATGTCAAAATCACTCCTCATTGATAAATAGTTGTCAAACTACACTAGTGTGGTATATAGTTTTCAAAACCACCTAGTCTAGTAAAAAAGTTTGGATTCTCAAACATGGTTGCACTATGACTTTTTGAAAAGTGTTGGTGTATGAGTGACCTTCGATTCTTTGCACAAACTACCAAACAAACAATCCTTAGGTCACAAACAAAACATACCACTAACACACACAAATACACTCGAGACACACTCATGGTCTCACTTGTTACCTCATAGGTTAAGTCTCAATTCTTATCTCACACGAGCCCATTGCAACTGGAACTACCATAACTCAATAGACTTATGCTTTAAAGTTAGATGACTGTTGGGAGTACACTCATACCATGGTATAGTGGTAGGCTTTCACCAACTGATGATGGCTCACCAATGGATGATTTGGCTCATGTGATCTAACATCACAACTTAGCGTCACACCCCTAGGATGATCATGCCATGCAATCATCTCCCAAATGCCACTTTGTGCTCATAAGCTTGTTTTGGGTGTTGGATCAACCTTGTTTGAAACTCAATTTTTTAATGGGATGAACAAGGATGATTAGAAGATAATTGTTATTGACATGGAACCTAAGGTTTTCAAGGTGTCACATTCATTAAAAGTTCCTTTCTTTCTTTATACTTTTGTAGCTGTTTTTTGTTCCACAAAAGATAGATGCTATTTAATTTAGTTAAAGTCTGGCCTATTCTTTGGTTGGTTATCTAATATTTATCGTGTCCTATGTTGAGCAGGCTTTACTTTATTTTATTTATAGAGACACTCTTTTGGAAGATGAAGAGCTCTTTATGTTGCATTCATCATTCTTTCCTTTGTTGTTTGAATCATTTATAGCAAAGTTGCTAGCTGCTGGCGAGAAGTATGGTTTGCCAAGACTAATGTTGATGTGTGAATCTATACTTTGTAAAGACATATCTATAGATTTTGTTGCCTACATTTTCACTCTTGCCGATCGTTATTGTGCTACCCACTTGAAGTCCGTCTGCAAAAAAAATTTTGCTGAAAACTTTCATGGTGAGTTTCCATGCTTAACTCTCTAACACAACTCTACATTTGAATTCATAGTCAACTACTTCTTAGCTTGTAATATATTTTCTTCATTATGGTGTCTACATTATTTGTTACTTGAAAGTTTATTCTCATATCATTTCTTTCATTATTATGCCTATTACAGTCATGATGCAATCTGATGGTTTTTAGTATCTTAAGAAAAATTGCCCATTACTGCAATCAGAACTGCTAAAGATTGGACTAGGATGCCAAAAAGAATTTAGTTGAGAGGGAAAATACTAAATTGTATGTGCTTAATCCAAGGTCTAGTTTAGAGGTAAGATCCAAGGTTGGAAGGGACCAGGATATATATATATATATATATATATATATATATATATATATATATTCTCATCTTTTTTTCGGTTGAAATATGTTAACAACCTACACCAAAATGTTTAAGACCAAAAAAACACAATTACTTTTTTATTTTTATTAATTTATTAAGGATACTATATTCATTCAATCATTTAACCTTTTTTTATAATTAAAAAGCATTTCTTTCTCACCTCTCCCAACAATTCTCTCTCCTATGTTACTGCATCTTCAAGTTTCATCCAAAATTTCCAAATTTGTTTGTCTTCCTCACCTAGTAAACTATTCAAGTTCCATCCATGACTATCTTTGCAATTCAGCAGCAAAATTTTGCACTCACCATCGAGTATTCTTGCTTCTTTCATCTATCTATTTTTCTATTCTGCTTCACTTGCACTCTCTCTACTCTCACCCGCAGGTTTTCCTCTGCAACCAGCGGATCCAATCGCTGGCCATAACCATTTTTCGTCACATCGACTTTGCTCAGTTTGTGCAATTTCTTATTCTTAACAGTCACAAGCTTCTACCCCCTTTTATTTTTTTTTCATATCTCCATCCTCTCTTCATGAACTTTTCACACTGCAACAGTGTGCTCCACTAGAGAGACACTGAATTTGGGTCCAACACCGCATTAAAAGTCATCGTTGTGACTCACTGATGCAATCCTACCCCCCAAGGGCATTGGATAGAAGACTCCAAAAATATTGGACCAGAGATGCAAGAGAAGGCCCTAAGGTTCTCATGAGCCTTAGGGTAGATTTTGGGCCCATGGGCTAAGTATGAGCCCACTTGTCTTTGTACATATTAGATTAGGATTTCATTATTTTTGGGCCTTGTATTTAGGGCTCCATAATGTAGGTAGGGTACCCTAGAAATGTAAGATTTTTCTGCCCTTGTATTTTAGGGCACCTAGATTAGTTTTTGTATTAGGGGTAGTTTTGTAATTTCACATGCATTAAGTGAATATTTGATGTGTGTGATGAGAAATAAATTTAATTGAAATAGGAGAAGCTCAATCCAATTAAATTTTAGAGGGGGAGGTGAGCATTTGCTTGCTAGAGCCCATTGCCACATCATATAGTCACACTTTGTGCATGTCCTTCATGTTTTACATGCCTCATGACACCTAAGCACACTTAGTGGAGAATCTTGGACTTGATCTTGGATTAGTGGGCTGAACCATAGCTAAAATTCACTAATCATAATTAGTGAAATTTTGGCTCCACAAATTCAAGTGAAATTTGAATAGAAATTCAAATTTCTCTCCAATTTTGTGTGACACTTAGGCTATAAATAGAGGTTATGTGTGTGCATTTTTTCAACTTTGATCATTTGAAAATTAAACTTCAGATTTCAGAGCTCTTTTAGAGCACAATTTCGTGCTCTTCTCTTTCTCTCCCTTCATTCATCTCCTTCTTCCTCCAAGCTCTTATCCATGGCTTCCTATGGTGGTGAGCTTCTTCTAGACTAATCTTCTCCTTGAAGTGGCGTCTCCTCTCTTTCTTCTCCATTCTGAGTCCATTGACGAAGAAGATCCTAGGCCTACAAGCTCCAACAGAGCTTACATGACTCACAACGCACAATGTGGCGTCAATCTGTGCATTGATGAGCTGAAATAGAGAATTAACATTCAAGGACATGGCGAACATGATTCTGATGCAGGCATACCAGACAGTGAACATTAAGTTGATGATGGTGCAGCCAATGGCATGTCCATGGTGGCAAGGTGGGAGAAATGGGATATGTATGAGAATGTGAGATACAGAGAAGACAGAAAAGGAGATACGAGAATCGAGTGCATGATCTCAAAGGAGAGAGAAATAACATACATGAATTATGGAGGAGAGAGAATTGAGATTTTATTTTAATTAAATGTATAAAATTTCTTTAATACCCTAAAATAAATAATTTACATTAAAAAATAGATTTTTTGCCCTAAATATTTTGGTGTACAATACTAAGATATATATATATATATATATATATATATATATATATATATATATATATATATATATATATATATATATATATCATAAGAAAATGATCATTTTGTATGAGAATAAGAATGATTAATCTCAACTCTTAGATTAAAATGAAAAGTCAAGATTAAAACATTTCATATTCAAATTATAACGACATTTAAGCATAAAATCTCTATAAGATATTTGATTTTTTGTATGGTAGGTCTGATTAAAATTTTATGGTTAAATGAAGTTTTAATTTGAATTTTAAATGTTTTAATCTTGACCTTTAATTTTAATCTAATGGTTGGAATTGGTCATTCTCATTCTCACATAAGATGACCATTCTCATATGATACATCCTCTCTCTCTCTCTCTCTCCCTCTCTCCTCTCTCTCTCTCTCTCTCTCTCTCTCTATATATATATATATATATATATATATATATATATATTCCTAAATCATCTATTTGTTTTAATTTGGCTAAATTACTTTTTAAATTAGTTCATGTTTTTGTTCAACTTAGTCCCTTAATTTTTAACATCTTATCAATATTGTCCTTTTCATCTAACTATTTGCAACGCTGTTAACTAACACAAAATGTGAAAGTAACTTGTGTCCAATTTAGCGTAAGTCATTGTAATGCCCTGAAATTTTGCTAACTATAAATCGATCTTTAATTCTATTTATCGTGTTATTTGATTATATGATTGACTTGAATGAGTTAAGGTATGGTGTGTATTAGTCATGTGTGATTTAATTAATGTGGATGTTGAGTTATGTGGAATTTGATTGACCTAAGTTGAAATTATGAGATTTTAAATTTTATACTTAAACCTATTCGGGTAAAACCATGATTCCGGATTTGTTAACCGTTGGATCATCTTCAAATTTTGACTGTACGTTCCTGCCACATACACCCACAGTTTAACCGTTGGTATTTGCAAAAGAACAACTTCTGACTTATCGCTTAGTGCGAGAAGTGCGCTAACTACAATTCCAACCCGAGAGGAAATTGCGTTGAGCGCAAATTGTCACGCTTAGCGCAAGAGGAATTTCACTAAGCATGAATTGTCACGCTCAACACAAATCCTAACCTGAGAGGAATTGCGCTAAGCCTGAAAAGTCGGGCTTAGTGCCAAAAGTGGACTCCTGCTTATTGAGACGAGCTCGATATGCGAGATTTGCATATTATAAATATGTTCTTTAGCGTGAAAAATGTCCACACAAACCACAACCACCCAAACCCTAACACCTTCTTCTCCACCACCCAGGACCACCGGCGGCCACCACAAGCCACCGTTTCTTGTCGCCGAACCACCACACCGAGAGGAGAATTTTAATTGGAGCAAAATCCTCAGAATCCACCTCAAGGATTCAATGGAGAACAATACCTTAGTCCTTTCTTTCATAGCTTCTCTGAAGAAATCTTGACTTCTAAGCCTTTCTCCTTGTTAGTTTGAGTTTCTTTTGTGTTTTGGGTAATATAATAGAGTGTTTTTACACTTCCTTTGAAAAACCCTAAAAAATGAGACGTTGTAAAAGTTATCTTTTTTATAAAATTGATGTTATTTTTGTGATCTTCGCTGAACACAAGTCACATTGGCGTGATCAGAATTTCAAAATGATGTCTCCTTTTCCTAGAATCTGAAACACCTCTTAGTCCTTTATGTTTTGATAGGGGTAATTGACCTCGAATGTTGTTATTAACCTTGTTTTTGAAATATGTACTAAACTTCCTTCGATTTTGGTATATAGAATCTTATGTTTGGACTGACGAACATGAACAAGAGAGGACATTGACCGATGCAAAGGGGAACTGACGGAGAGCTCACGATAGGTGAGGGGAGGTTATTTTGGTTTACCACTTTGATACCGTAGTTGGAGTTAGGGAACCTAACTATGGGGATGTATGTCTTTCCCTATTGCATGTTGGTTTTCAAGAAAAACAATTTTTTTGACTAATGGGATGCGATATGTCTATTATTGATAAATGCATTATTATTTTTATTAGACTTGTGTTGTCTGAAGACCTGAGGAGTGTGAATTTCAAGCTTGAACTATATATGCATGTATATGTGAAATGTGATTTACTGATGATATTATTATTGATGATATTAATCAATATAAGGTGACATTGATGTTTATGATAATGTTGATAGAGAATGATGTTGTTATTGAAGATGATATTGATAATAATTGATACGAGACCTTGTTAGTGTTTATGATAATATGGATATGAGATGATGTTGTTATTGAAGATTATGTTGATGAGATGATATTGTTGCTGTTGAGAATGACATTGAGATGAGATGATGTTGATGTTGAGAATGACATTAAGATGAAATGATGTTGATGTTGAGAATGACACTGAGATGAGATGATGTTGATAATGTCATTGTGATGATGTATGTTGTGTATGTACATGGAGGGTGCAGTGACCATGATGGATATCTCTGGTGAGGGAAATAAAGTGGTTAAAGAGAATTAAGCATCTCTGGAGGGGGATGACTTAGAATCTTTAATTATCCACAGTCAATGCATTAATGGTGCCCATGTTTCATACTTCATATTGCATGAAAATAGTATAAAATTTGTCAGTAAGTACTTAGTTTCTCATGAGGGGGAATACTTATACTTAAGGGCATGTCACTCGGTTTGGAACTACTCAGGGGTTTGGAACTACTCAAGTTGATCACCATTGGGGGGATGGGGAGTTGACTGTGCACAACAGGGTGACCTCAACACTTATTGCCTAGTTTTCCTAAGAGAGAGTGTCGTGTGGACACGCTTAGGCTATTTCTTGATGAATGGTATCACATTGCATTTAAGAGTTCATGTCAGGTGCGTGCATCATATTGAGCATGATTGATTGGAAGCATGGATGGGTGATGAGCACTTGTTGAGTGTATGTTGGACTAATGGATGTTTGTGTATGATTATGGTATTTGTTAATGTTTTCTTACTAATCATGATCACTTGATTTTTGTGTTAATTTATTTTATAATAAACTCACCCTTGTAATTTTTGTACCATGTGGTTGGTACCTGTGATGATCGCGAACCTTCGTTCGTGGGAGTAGATGGATAACAGTAGAGTATATGAAGTGAGATTTTTTTGTGAAGTTACCAAGCCGACGTGATGACGTTCAGATTGTTTTAGGAGAGAGTTATATTTTTTTAATCAACTCCTCCGTTCTATAATTCTTTTTGAATTGAGGATGTAAATCACATATTTAATTATATGTATAAACTAATTTACTTTCCATTATCTAAATGATGTGTACTGAGTTTATATATATATATATATATATATATATATATATATATATATATATATATATATTCATCGAAGTAATTGTGTGTTGTTTGGTGAATGTATATCGCAAAAAATTTACTTTTATTTTTCATAAGCAAATTTACGGAGTTTTCATTTAAAACTTAAAATTTACGCAGTTTAGAGTGGTGATATCATGGCGATGAGGCGGGTCATTATAGTCACTATCATGAATTAGATGAGAAGGGCAAGATTAAGGGACTAAATTGAATATTTTTTTAACAAAGGGACCAAATTAAACCAATTAAATAAAAATAAAAGGACCAAACAAGTAATTTAGCCCTTTAATTTAAACAAAACTTTATATCACAATTTAAACTATTTTCACAAATTAAAAATATAATTTATGTATTTGAAAATAGTTATTTATTATGAATTATAATTCTATAAAAATAAATATTTATCTTATAAAAAACACTTGCAAAGGTAATAGTTAAACCATGTTAGTGGAACTTGATGGTTTGTCAAGAACTGGACGTAGTCTTGGTGGTTGAGATAAACCATGTTGATTGTTGGATGATGGACAATAGAGATAGGTGTTAGTCGATGAATACAACTAACTTTTGTGTATAAAACCTGTGTAAAATGTATCAAACTTCCCCAGTTTATGGTTATTTTGTAGTGTTATAAGTACTTTTTGTTAAGTATAGGTAATAAATACTTAGTACTTCCATTTTGTGTGTTTAATAATCATTTTCTCTTAATTTTAGGTTAATTAGGTGACTCTGAAAAGTGCTATTTTTCACCTTCTCGCTAAGCCAATCTGTTGGCTTAGCGAGCATCCGCTAAGCGCAACACTCATTGGCTAAGCGCGAGGAAGAATCTGGAAGAAGATGAGTTATACAGGTTGGCTGAGCGCACCGCTTCATCTCACTAAGCGCACCGCTTCAGTCCATCCGCTGAGCGAGAAAAGCACGCGCTAAGTCGAAATTCACTAATGTGCGCTAAGTGGTTTTGAATTGCGCTAAGCGCACGAGCACAAACAAGGTCACCTATTTAAGCCTGAAATCAGATTTTGTGAAGGGAGTTTGGGCTGAGAGCTAAAGCTTTGCATGTCTAGTGATTCTAGAAAGAGAAAGGTCCAAGTTCCAGAGAGTTTTGAGAGATTTTGCTATGTGAAGATCTATAGAGACCAGAGCTTGAAGCAGAAGCCGTTCTTAGAGCCTGAGATGAGTTTGTGAGTGGTTGTGAGATCCTAGAGGTGAAGGAGACATACTCACCACTTGTATTTTTGCAATCTTTCATCATGTTCTTCTCTTTGTTGTAAAGGAGGCTTCCTGGTTATGGAAAGCTAAAATCCTATGTTGGATCTTCCTTGTAGGTACTTGATGTAAATATCATTCTATCTATTTAATGATGTTTTGTGTGTTCTTTGTGCTATCAACTTTTCATTCTAGTATGCCTTTACCTTGATCACGTAGATGCATGCTTTGTTAGGGTCATTCAACAGTGGAAATTGGTCTAATTCTAATGACCTTGATAGGACAGGACTAAGTTGTCGTACTATCACGAGGAATCAGGGTGCGATAATTTAGTTGTAGTATGTTTGTCTTAATGCGGTCCTGGTTGAGTTTAGTCCAACAAGAGAAATCTAAGGACGATGCTTGATCAGGATTAGGCTAAACTATCATGAGGAATCAGGGTTTAGCATCTCAAGAGACACCATAGGAACACATGAGCATTGTTAGATAGAAAATATCCTTTTAGCATCAGACACCTATTAGGAAGACCAATGCATTTTCTACTTGTTTTTACACATCATTTCTCTCACGTAATTTTCCTTTTTGCATAGATAGTTTACATACCTGTTCATATTCACACTTAGATTTTCACACTAGACACCTATTCACTGAAATAGTTTACCAAGTAATACAGGTTCCCCGAGAGTTCGATACTCGGTTCTTACCGTTTTATACTACTTGTGCGATCTGGTGCACTTGCCAAAAGTGAACAATAGGGTCAAAGATTGTGTTAGTTGCTAGTTGAGTACTCTTATCTTCTGTATTGGTTGTTCAATCTTCTGTAATGTAGTGGAACGTCTAGTCATGTAGAAGGGAGCCTCTAGTTTGATGGTTCATTAACATGTGGTGTCTTGTAACTGTAACCGTTTTCTATTTTTCTGTTGTATCCATTTTGGGTTAGACAGTTAGTTATTGTCTCTTTCATAATAAGCATCGTATTCTAGGTTCTGAGAGCTTAAGAGTTCTCTGAACCCCTTCATTGTAAATTCTATTACTCATAATAAACTTAACAATTTTGCATGGTATCTCTTTTCCTTTTATCATTTGAGCTTCCCTATCTACGTACAATTTATCGATTATTTCCCAACAAATTGGTATGCAGAGCTTATGTTCAAGACCACTTCCGCATCTATCTCGTGGTAGATTAAGTCATCAGTGATCAACCATTTTGTTTGTTATACGTTCCTGCTGCATCTTTAAGATTGTATCAAGAAGATGGTCAACACAATCAGGATTGAGAAATTCATAGGGAATATAGCTTCATCCTTTGGCACATTAAGATGTGAGCCTTGTTGAAAGGATAGGGCATCTGGACTCCCTTGTCCATTCAATCATCAAAGATTGATAAGTCAATGCTTGAGTTACAAGAAGAAAAGGCGCATTTGCTAATTCCCTTATCTTTGTCTAATGAAGTTCTTTATGAAGTTTCTAAAAAAGTGTATGTTGTTGAGCTTTGGCTTAAATTGGAAAAATTCTTCATGATGAAATCAATCTACTACAAGTTTCTTCTTAAATGACACTTGTTTGGCCTTCGAATGAGGAAGGTACTCCATTGAAGGAACATCTTGATGAACTAAACTTTGTTTTGATTGAGCTACATGACATTGACGTCAAGATGGAAGATGAAGATTTGGCATTGATTTTGTTAGCTTTTCTTCCTTCCTTCTATTAGAATTTTGTGAGTTCTCTTAGTGTCGGCAAAGACTCCATTATACTTGAAGAAGTCAAGTCTGTTCATGAAGACTCCATTATCCATTGCCATAGACTTTAAGACCCTTATTTGTTACACAAATGGCCTTAGTTATCTTAAGAATGGGTGATTTAATTTCCAACTAACAAACTTTTAACCCCCTTCTAAATGATAGGCTTAGAATGCAGAAGTAGAAACAACAATCAATTTAATAATGTTCTTTAAACATGTGAGACAAAGTTGATTGCAATAAAATAAATGAGATAAGGGAAGAGAGAAATGCAAACTCGATTTATACTGGTTCGGCCACTCCCCATGCCTACGTCCAGTCCTCAAGCAACCCACTTGAGATTTTTCATTCTCTTTGTAAAATACTTTTACAAAGTCTGAACCATGCAGGGACAACCCATCCCTTGTGTTCAGGAATCCTTACAACTTAAGATACCCTCGGTCCCTTAATCAATCTCTTTGATTAAGAAGAAGAAGAATTCTCTCTTTAAGAGAAGAATATTACAATTGAAGTTCATGGATGAACTCTTAATGGATTTGCAAGTGTTTGCCCATGAGTTGTTGAGAGAGCATTTGGCAATGAAGTTCTCTTGGAATCTCTCTCATTCTTTTTGAAGTCAGACACACACATATATATAGGCCCTTCGTGCCTTTTCAAAATGGTTTGAAGAGATGTGTCTTTTCAAAAAGCTTTTTTTGAATTTTTTCACTGGTAATCGATTTCAGGTTTCTGGTAATCGATTACACAGTTATATTTTAAAGGTTCATGACTTTTGAACTTGAATTTCAAGAGTTTCGTTGCTGGTAATCGATTACAAACATATGGTAATCGATTACATGTTCAAAATTCAAATTCAAAACCCTTTTTAACAACTATTTTTCAAACTTCTCTTCTGGTAATCGATTACACTGCTTGGTAATCAATTACCAGAGCCTTGAATGACTTTGAAACTCTTTGCTTTGAGGCAAGGCTTGATCTTGAAATCTTGAAGCAAGGCTTTGTTTGTTGAACCAATCTTGTATTAATCTTGAAGCAGTGCTTATCCTTTGAAGCGGCCTTGTTTGATTCTTCTTTGGCATCATCAAAATCATGTATACATACATTCACATTATTGAGGTATGGTCTAGAAAACTAGCTGAATACTTAATGTCGAAGGTGTTTGGATGTCTGGCAAACTATCAAATAAGTGAAGGTAAATTGGAGCCCAGAGCCAAAAAGGGATTCTTTATGGGCTATGGAGATGTAGTCAAAGGATTCTGAGTCTAGTCTCCATCTGAAAGAAATGCCATTCTGAGTAAAAATGTCATCTTTTACGAAATCTCTATGCTGCATTCTAAATCTAATGAAGTTTTGGGCAAGGTTGAGGATGTCACTAAACAGGTAGAGTTTGAGAGCTCTATAATAAGAAACTGTAGTGATCAAAAGCAGTTTAAAACACTAGATGAGACTAATCAGGATCTTTAAATGCACCCTCAACATAAGAATTCAACACCAGTTGAGGTGATTAACAAGATGAGTCAAAACCATCCAAAGTAGCCAAAAACCACTACACCCAAAAAGTCACAAAGGCAAATCAAAGCTCTAGAAGATATGGCTTTGATAAAATATCTTATATGCTACAAATAGTAGAAGACATTGATTCATTTGTGTAACATCCCAATTTTTCGTAAATAAATTTAAAAAGCTTTTTAGTAAAAAATAAATAAATAAATAAATATAGAGCAAATAATAGGCTGAGTACCCTAGGTATAAATAGTTATGTTAAGTCAGCTGCCTCCTTTTGGCCTCATTTTCGTTTTTCCCCTTCTCCTCTCAAAACCCTTTCTTTTTCCCGCAGCCCACCAAACCAGTCTCAGAAAAACGACGATCTTGAACCCGTTCACCGTTGGATCGTCATGAAATTTGCGTATCATGTTTGCAACACAATTCTGAGAATTCTCACCGTTGGGAATTTTGATATCATTTCTGAACTGAGAGAAACACCCTTCGCATTGTAGCCTTTTTCTTTCCCGCAGAAACCCAGAGCTGTCTTGGTAAAACTACGATCCCGGTTTCGTTAACCGTTGGATTATTGTGAAATTTGGATATGTTGTTCGAAATGTAATTCGTCACGCTTCAACCGTTGGGATTTGCGAGATAATATACGTGGAGGGAGAAAAAGGAATCGCATGAAGACAGTATAAGTGGAGGTTTCAATCTCTTCTCCGTCTCTCTGACGTTTGGGAATTCTATCGAAGCAGTCGGAGGAATAACTGAAAGAATTTCAGGGAACCGCTAGAGATGTTGCTATCCCTGGCTGAAGACACGTGAGTCCGCTCAGAGGTAAGGGATGAGTTATTCACAGTTGGGGATTAGTGAGAACATGTGTAGGGATCCTTAGAGGATTAAATTGGGGTTTTATTTTGAGATGTTTATTAAATTGCAATTTTTCCTTTATGATTATAAATAAAATATTGATGTCCTAATGAAAATTGCTTGATAAATTGTGTTCTTGATATTTGTATATTTCGACCTATGATTTTGATATAATTGTGTAATATTAGTTAAGGGGTTTTAGTCCTAATGTTGTGATAGTGTTTTATATAAATTGTTATATTGAGGATATGAAATGATGATTCAAATTGTGAGTATGTGATGAATTGTAGAAGAATATGTTGCTTTGAGATTATAATATTGTTATTGAGATTGAGTATAAGTGTAAAGTTGAACATGTGTTAATTTGTGAGATACGTGTAAACATGTGATGGTGGATTGTCACACTATGAGAAGTGAAATTGTGAATGAGTTCTAGTTGTGGATAAGTGTGTAGTTAACACTTGATGTGAAATTACTTGTGTTGTAAGCTATGAATTGTACAATAACCCGACCAGTGTTATCTTGAGAAAAGCGTTGATGCGCAGTGTTAAAGAGAAAATGTAGGTTTCCTATTTAGGAGCCAGTGTTAAATCATAGTGCGATTGTGTTGAACGTGTTTAAAACACGAGTGTAAGGTCGTGGGTATTGTATAATTCATGAGCAGTGTCTGCATGCAAAAATTATTTTAGGGGTTGGACCTGAATCAGGAGGGAGAGGCCCTGACGGACTCTTCGGAGTGTAGGCCTTGGGGTCACCGGGTTTGAGTGCTCCTTTAAGCCTATGCTGATCTCATATGGTTGGAGCATTCTCGCAAAACATCGTGACCCTGACTGGTCTCCCTATGATCTTACTTAGTGAGAGTGACCTGACAAACTCATTGTGTGGTGTGTCTTGTTATGTACTCCTAAGCGCCCCAGGGTGGTTTTTCACTGACATGGTACCACATTGCATATAGGATTGAGTCTTAGCATAACTGTTGCATATGCTTGCTAATTGATGTGTTATTATATCTTGATCAGAGTGTGGAATTCTTGTGTAATGTGATTGATGATTGAAAAGTGAATTTTGAATGACGAAGTGGTGAAGTTACGTGAGCTATGTTTAAACAAGTGGTATCTCATTTATATAACATGTATATTTAATTGTCTTGTTTCTCTATTAGCTAGGAATGTGATAACTCACTCCCTGTGTGTGGTTGTGTTTGGATCCTGTGATGATCTTGAACTTGTGTTCGGGGGAGCAGAAAATAGGTGGATGACTATGAAGAATCTCATGCTAGAGGACACGGGAACACAACGCTCTGATAGAATGTGACATTAGGATATAGGTTCTATATTAATTATATGAAGCTTAGACGACCTTGTTGAGTCGAGAATACTTTATTATTTATTTGAACAAGTTTGAATATGATGTAAAAGAAAAATGAATGTGAACCTTTTTCCCCTTGAAAGACTTGTAAAAAAAAATGTTTTAAAAATACTTTTAATTAATATTTGAATTTTTTTTATTCCTTATTAGTATATATGTGAGGGGTAGAGGGTGTCACAATTTGAACCAACCACTTATAAGGAAGCAATTTCCTATTCTAAAACCAAGGAGTTGATAGTGGCTATGAATAAAGAGATGGAATCCTTCCAGAAGAACCAGACTTGGAGATTTAGTTGAGCTACCTTGAGTAGCGGGTGCAAGTGGATCTTCAAGAAGAAATTTGGATCATCCACTGAAGAAGTCGTCTGTTATAACGTACGTCTAGTAGCTAAAGGTTCCAGTTAGAAGGAAGGAGTAGACTACAACAAGATATTCTCTCCAATAATTTGATACACCTCCAAACATGTTTTGTTGGCCCTTGTGGAAGCTCTGGACATGGAGTTAGAGCAACTTTATGTCAAAAATTTATTTCTCCATGGAAGACTGGAGGAAGACATTCTAATGCAACAACCTGAAGGTTTTGAGGTGGAAGGAAAGAAAAATTTTGTTTGTAGATAGAAGAGGTCTCTTTATTGGTTAAAGCAATCACCAAGTTAGTGGTATAAGAGATACGATGAGTTTATTGTCTCTCAAGAATGCATCCAAAGTACTTATGGGAATTTGAGATGAAGGACATGGGAGTTGCTGAAAAAATTATGAGCATGGAGATCAAGAACTATCGAGTCGAGAAGAAGCTATTTATGTGTCAAAAGGAATACATTCAGAAAGTAGTGAATCATTTTGGGATGACATCCACAAAAATAATATATACTCCTCTTATAACGTCCATTCGTCTATCTGAATTCTATATTACTTAGTCAGAGTCAAAGAAGAAATACATGTCCTATGTTACTTATGCAAGTGTTGTAGGAAGTCTCATGTACTCTATGGTGTGCACTAGACTGGACCTAGCCCAAACAGTCAATATTGTTGTGAGTAGTTATATGGGTAATCCTGAGATGGAACATTGGCAAGCTGTGAAAAATATATTGAGGTACCTTAAGGGTACAACTAATATTGGAATCATCTTCCATGGAGACATGTCTTGTGCTTTCCCGTTGGTTACTCAAATTCTAACTAAGTTGCAGATTTAGTTGCAAGTAGATCTATGATTGGGTGTGCATTCACCATTGGCATCTCTCTTGTTAGATGGAAGACCATACTTCAGGACACAATGGATTTATCCACTACAAAGGAAGAGTACATGGCTAAGGTAGAAGTAGTAAAGGAAGGCATTTGATTCAAGGGTCTAATTAGCAATCTTGGGGGTCCACAACAAAAGGTTATAATTTCTGTAACAGTGTGAGTGCAATTGATTTAGCCAAGAAAAGGTTATAATTTCTTGTGCGATATCTTTCTTCTCCTTCTATCGTTTACGCTTCCCTATCTGAATAGAATTTCTCAAATCTTCCCAACATTGTGCAATATAATATTACAATTCTTATTTGTTGTGTTTTGATATTCAATAAAAGCATATCAACAAATAATAAATTCTTTCTAGGGAGGCCTATTTTGGCTTATTTATTTGGAACTATTTAACTCTTGGAGTATGTGATGTTTCATTGTTGTTCCATAATGACCTCTTTGTATAACCTTTTATTAATTGGAATTATTTTTTCTCTTAAAAATCAAATATTATTTTGAAATGTTGCATTTGCCTATTGCAATGAAAATTTGTTTATTGAATATTTTATAGAAACATATTGCTATCATGACTGTAACTAACTCATAATCAACAATGCATTCTCCTAGCCCAGGCACAATCCCACATCTATCACAGGTTGGGAATGGAGGTGTAGTGACGGGGACTTGAGCTTGAGCTCCCATGAGTGTTTCAATCTTCAGTGTTAGAGCTTGCATGTGCTTTCCCAATTCAATTTGGGGATCATTTTTCTCCACCTAGTTGATGCCTCTCTTTATAATCCTCTTATCCCTTGAGTTGTTATATGTGCAAAGAGCACTAGTCTTTGGTCCAAATTTCAAGCAAAACAAATGATATATTGATCACAAACCATAAGATTTTTCTTTAAATAGTTTACAGGTTTGCTATTTGATAATTGTATAAGCCATGAATTCCACATAGATCAGTTTGCATTTACAGGCACCAAACATAAACTAGTTAACTAACCAAATCAATTATATATCACAAATAATTAAATATAAACATGCTTAAACATAAGAGAAAAAAGTCAAGCAAAATCAAGGGAAAGGGCTGCTCAAAGTGTGCGAGAATAACAAGTGAAAAAGGGAAATCTGCAAAAAGACAGCCAAAAGGCATGCAGTATATAAAAAGGACAAAAGCAATCTCTCAAAAATAATAAACAGCATTGAGGAAAATCCTAATAATCCAGAAGGGTATAATGTTCAGATAATAGATAAAATTGTCAAAAAACAAGCACCAAGGGGAAAGCAATTACACACTCAGTCAAATTTTCTAGTATGTGTATGGCCAGGTTGAAAAAGAAAAGGCTTTAGCCGGAAAAAAAAAAAACTTAACCTTTTCTGGAGTAATTTCAATGGCTAGAAACCCCTTTCAACTATAGATTAGAATATTCCTTACTGTGTTAAGGGACATCCAAGACTGACAAATTCCAGCATTTGAATCAATTCAAAACATCATTTTAACTACAAAACCAGAATAAAACCCAAGCAATCAAGAAACACCCATTTGAACAAACATAAAAAAGACTCCAAATTCATGGTCCTAGAAACAAGAAACTGAAAAACAAAAAAACCCATTTGTTGTTTTACCCAAAGTTCCTGAAATTGCTTAAAAAGGTGAAAAGCACATATTGTTGAGGTGTCGAGAAGAGAAGTTAGCTGTCACTGTTGAGTGTCGAGAAGTTAGGTTTTCTCTTCTACTACGGGACTTGTGATTTCCACGCGCGTGCAGAAAGAGCTTGGTGAGAACAGGGGTTGATGCACCGTTCTTTGCCACAATGGTGAGGTTCTACGCAGTGGCAGCATTGTCCTTCGCCGCCTGATAGGATTCTCCACAGTGGTGGTATTGTTCTTCGTCGTCGTGATGGGGTTCTCTGCGGTGGTAGCGTTGTTCTTTGCCTCTGTGATGGGGTTTTCCGTGGTGGTGGTGCTGTTCTTTGTTGCCGTGATGGGGCTCTCCTCAGTGGTTTTTGCATTAGTGTAGCAGAAGTGCAGAACAGCAAAAGCCAAGATCCAATAGAGGTAAACGAAAATGACAAATGAGTGAAGTAGGTTATTTTAAAATGCCAGTCTTTAAAATAAGTTAACTTTACAACTATTTTTATGTAAAAATCAAGTTATTGAAAATACCTATAACTACAAAACTAGTTATATTTATATAACTACTTTTAAATAACCAGATATTATATACCTGGTTATTAGTAACTATGGGAATTTTTTCAAAACCCCGGTTAATTTTTAGAATCTATAGTTATTAAATACAAAGACAATCTTTTTTATTCAAATTATAATAAAGTATTTCTTGTTTTTTATCATGTGTGAGAACTAAGAGAAAATTAAATGTGTTAACAGTAGTGTAAATATGTTTTATAGAATCATCAAATCACAAAAATATATATATATATATATATATATATATATATATATATATGATAAGTTTGTTTGTTTTGATGATAACTACCTTGAAAGTCATGCAAAAGAATATTTTTAATTGATCATTGACAATGTAAAAACTTTTAAACTGGCAGTCTATGCTATCCACATATTAAATTTGTTAGTAAGATGTAATATTTTATCTCAAATCAATAACTAATAATTTAAATATATTAAATAAAAGTAATGCATTAAATGACTTAGCTTAGTTGTTCTTATCCACATCTGGACCGAATTTAAAATTAAAAGAATGTACACCAAATAAAAAGTGGGTAATGTACTAAATGTATAATGATGTCCCCATTGGCTGCTTTGGAAAGACACGGATTACAAAACACACAATCCTGCTAGTCTCGCTGATAACATCAAATAGAAAAACTTATTTCCACCATAATAGCTTTCAAAGCTTTATAATGAGTAATTGTGCCAATGCACCCTGAATATACATCTTACCATCCCTCTCACACTTCTAATTATTTCCACCGCACGAAATCTGCACTATAAAGTCCATCACCACCTCTTGTATTCACCAAATAGACTATTAGACCCAGAGGTCCAAGACTGACCCTAATCACACTTTATAATTATTTTTTTTTTCGTGTTGGCATATTTCCTTTTTCTAAACTTTTTGTGCTCTTTTTGTTTGTGGTAGATCCATGAGCCAGAAAACAAAATCCCATTCGTGGGCCTTCGTTGCAGATCTACTTGGTTGGAATTCATTGACATGTCTTATATTTCTTTGCCCTCTCTTTTATGCTTTGTCTTACCCTTTGCGGTAACCATGGCCAATAAACATCTTCAACGATCATGATTTCATTGATTAATTAAATAAGGTAAAAGTTCTAATTCTTTCGTTATTCTAAATTGAGTTATTTAATTGTCACAATTACATGATTAATTTGTATTCTCCTTAAAAGTCATGGTCGATACCCACACGAATTGATTTATTGCATATCTACACCAATGTCTTTGTTAGTTCAAGGAAGAACCCACACAAATAAGATCTTTTTAGGAACATTTTGAGAGAGAAGTAGATTAGTTAGGCAATTTATGTTTGGTAAACAAGGTACAAAATGTATCACCAATTTTTCCAAATCATTTAATACTTTACAAAGCAACCACAGTTGTTAGAGTACTCGTAATTTCTTTCAAGCCACTCACCATAATTATTGTTGGTACCAACAAATGGTTTATCCAAGTGGTACTAGACAGAGATTCCTTAAGCATGTGGTCAAAGATTTGAGTCTTCACCGATGCGTGTGGAGAAAATCTTGTTGAGAGGGGCATCCCACGTATGTTTTCCAACAGGTCCCTTGGACGAGATTAAAATCCTCTTGGTTGGCTGATATCCTTCTTTGTTATCATATACAACAAAAAATAATTGTCTAGAAAACTTATTTCCCATCCCCTGTTAGTAGTAGTAAAAGTAGGTAGTGTTTCTGGTACAGGAATAAACATGCAATATACTTTATCTTTATTCCAACTGCTCTTCTCATAATTGGTGTGGCTATACTAATAATATCTCGTATGTAATCTAAAAGGCTAAACTATCGTATTTGTTTAAAATATATGCTAGTAGCAGATTTTATTAACATCCAAATTAAGTTGTGAATTTATTGGCATTATTTTGAGATTGTGTGGAACAATTAGAAACTCGAATTGAAATACTTAATCTTTCTAGTTAGACCAAACTCATGATTTTTGTTAGATGGGTCTAGCTTCTGGTTCTACATCCATACCAGAAAGTATTCGCACAGAGAGTCTTGAGGTGTATTTCGGCAATTACACAATGATAAAGATGGAAAAAAGTTCAGGGTTTCCGGTGTTATTTGGTGGTGAAAATTCAAACCCTCCTGATGATGGTGGCAAAGACAAGATTCTGGGGCTGCAACTTAGTGCAAGACTTCAAAACAATGGTCTCAAAGATAAGATATTTCTAGGGTTGGAACTTATTGCAAGACTTCAACACCGCACCAGAGGTTTAAGACATTTAACTAGGATACATGGTGTGTTTAATTTTTCAAAACTATTTTGTAGAATAATTTTCAAAACTAATTTTTTGTAGGGAGTGAATAAAAGAGTAAGTGGGAAAAGATGGGGCAGCACAATCAAGAACATATCAGAGTAATAAAAAACTGAAAGTAAAAAAATCAAAACAGTCTAGAAATGTTTTTTTTTTTTTTTTTATAAACTGAAAAGATGTATTACTTTTGAAAATAGTTTTCAAATACTACTCTTATCAAACATCTTCTTGGTTTTCAAAAACAGAAAATAGTTTTCAAAAACAACAAATAAAAGATGCCAATTTATTTAAATATAAACAAATTCTAATTCTCTTTAAGTAATGTCAATTTATTTAAATAAAAATTATATGTTTAAATGTAAATTATCTTTTATTTATGAAAAATATTTCATATTGTGATATAAATTATTTTAATTATTAATAACTTATTTAAAAATATATTTAAATGTAATTTAGAAATAAAATGCTAATAACATATTAAAGAAGATAAGAAGTTGAGAAAATCTCTAAAAACACGTAAAAGAAAAATAGTTAAAAACACTCTTGCACCAGATAAAATATTTTTTAAAAATTATTTTTTATATTTTTATTTTTAAAAAAATTTCCTGTTCTGACACCAAGGAGTTGATAGTGGCTATGAATAAAGAGATGGAATCCTTCCAGAAGAATCAGACTTGGAGATTTAGTTGAGCTACCTGAAGACAAATGAGTAGTGGGGTGCAAATGGATCTTCAAGAAAAAATCTGGATCATTCACTGAAGAAGTCGTCTGTTATAACGTACGTTTGGTAGCTAAAGGTTCCAGTTAGAAGGAAGGAGTATACTACAACAAGATATTCTCTCCAATAGTTCGATACACCTCCACACATATTTTGTTGGCCTTTTTGGAAGCTCTGGACATGGAGTTAGAGTAACTTTATGTCAAAAATTTATTTCTCCATGGAAGACTGGAGGAAGACATTCTAATGCAACAACCTGAAGGTTTTGAGCTGAAAGGAAAGGAAAATTTTGTCTGTAGATAGAAGAGGTCTCTTTATTGGTTAAAGAAATCACCAAGTTAGTGGTATAAGAGATACGATGAGTTCATTGTCTCTCAAGAATGCATCCAAAGTACTAATGGGAATTTGAGATGAAGGACATGGGAGTTGCTGAAAAGATTATGAGCATGAAGATCAAGAACTATCGAGTCTAGAAGAAGCTATTTATGTGTCAAAAGGAATACATTCAGAAAGTAGTGAATCATTTTGGGATGACATCCACAAAAATAGTATATACTCCTCTTATAACGTCCATTCATCTATCTGAATTCTATATTACTTAGTCAGAGTCAAAGAAGAAATACATGTCCTATGTTACTGATGCAAGTGTTGTAGGAAGTCTCATGTACTCTATGGTGTGCACTAGACCAGACCTAGCACAAACAGTCAATATTGTTGTGAGTAGTTATATGGATAATCCTGAGATGGAACATTGGTAAGCTGTGAAACATATATTCAGGTACCTTAAGGGTACAACTAATATTGGAATCATCTTCCATGGAGACATGTCTTGTGCTTTCCCGTTGGTTACTCAAATTCTAACTAAGTAGCAGATTTAGTTGCAAGTAGATCTATGACTGGGTGTGCATTCACCATTGGCATCTCTCTTGTTAGATGGAAGACCATACTTCCGGACACCATTGGCATCTCTCTGATTGACTCGAATTGAAATACTTAATCTTTCTAGCTAGACCAAACTCATGATTTTTGTTAGATGGGTCTAGCTTCTGGTTCTAAATCCATACCAGAAAGTATTCGCACAGAGAGTCTTGAGGTGTATTTCGGCAATTGCACTATGATAAAGATGGAAGAAAGTTCAGGGTTTCCTGTGTTATTTGGTGGTGAAAATTCAAACCCTCCTGATGATGGTGGCAAAGACAAGATTCTGGGGCTGCAACTTAGTGCAAGACTTCAAAACAATGGTCTCAAAGATAAGATATTTCAAGGGTTGGAACCTATTGCAAGACTTCAACACCGCACCAGAGGTTTAAGACATTTAACTAGGATACATGGTGTGGATTTGACGAACGAAACTCAGGATACATGCCCCAAGAGATCTATAAAGAAAGAAATATATGAAGAGGTGCTGGGAATTTCTTATTCCACGGTGAGTCAATCAGAGAAGGTTGTGGCACATGATCTGAAAAAGAGCCACATTCTGGTGCAATAAAGACCATGTCAGCTAGCAGGAAGCTGAACACAGGAAAAAAAACTGTGCTTTCGTGGATGATTGAAACTGGAACAATACTACAACATGAGAAGGTTCATGCGAAAATGACACAACAGTATTAACGAATGATGGTTATCTGTTATAGATTGCATATATAAAATGGAGAATATTGACGAGTACTGCTATGCTCCTTGTTTCGTTTGCATCAGTCGTGGCTATTGTCCTTGCTTTCATATCAGTTTATCATTTGAATAACGATTCTTCATTTGTGGGAAAGGAAATGAGATGTGTGTGTAGAAGAGAGGGATAGAAAAGAAAATAATATTTCCATATTATAATAATTGAAATTATGACATATATATATATATATATATATATATATATATATATATATATATATATAACTTCTTTTTCATAAAATTTGTTTTCATCTGTAGGAGGATTATGAAGATGGAGATGAATTGTGAAGCTGGATTTATGTGCGCACAAGTCTCACGTACAGTGCATCAAACGGGTGGTTCATGCACAGGAACCAATACCCAGGCTGCAAACAAAAAACAAATTATGCTGACTATGAAAATTTTGAAAATGAAGATTATCTTATTTGTAATTTCAGTCTTTAGGCTTCCATTATTTCAGTTCAGTTCAATATACATACCTATATTTGTTTCATTCCCCTCTATGTCAGTTTCCCTCCCACACCAACACACCTACTCTCAATTCACTATCCTTTATCTATCACAATCTCAAAAACTCACTCTATATCTCTTTAACATTTAGCACCAAAAATTCATTCTGTTTCATATAATATTTTTAAGGTTTTCTTTTAAATAAATATTGCTCAACTCGAACATATGTGAAGAATTATGAACATAATTTCGAGTTGATAAACATAAAAGACACTATGATGTTTCGAAAGTGTCAAGAATAAAGGAATTTGGTAGGGAACTTTGCTGAATCATTTTAGAATTTTATAAGGCCCAATGAAACACATAGTAAGTTTGTAAGACTTGAGGGTCCTACCAACTTCAGTCCATGCCCAGAAACACATAATAGCCCATTTGAATATTATGCAAAATGTACCAATATCAAGATTATCAATCCTAGGAATCATGTTGTCAACACATCAAAATAAATGGATTTAGTATGTTTTTAATACATTAATTAATCAATTTAATTTGAAATTTGTGATATATGTACATTTATATGGTATTCAAACACAGAAAATATTTTTAATTCAAATTATAATAAAATATTTCTTTTTTTTTGTTATACATAACAGTGAATGCTAAATACACTCAAGAATTAATTCATATCAATTTTGGATATTATTTAATGTCTTAAATATATTTTATATCCCTAATAAATTTTTTCTTTGCATTGATTTCCTAATAAAATCAAAATTCTATTTTTGGTCCTTGATAATTTGTTTTACCACTTTTAAATTAGAAAATTTTTTGTTTGCTCCCTGCTAAATTACTGAATTTTTTAGTCTTAACTAAGAAAACAGAAAAAAAATACAAGAAAATAAACACAAAATTTGTTAATTTATCAGGGACTATAAAAAGTTCTAAGGACAAAATTAAAATTTTTGTTTAATTAAGGACTCAACGAAAAAGAAAAGTTTATTAAAGAACAAACACAAAAATTAGATATTTATTAGGAATCAAAAATAGATTTATACCTTTTTATTTAATTGAAAAATACAATATACTTTTAGAAACTCATTAAATAGAATACTATATCTCAAATTAAGAACTGATAATTTAAACACATTAAATAAATGGAGTGCATTACATGGGTGAGTTTAGTTGTTGGTTTTCTCTAGATCTCAACCCAATTTCAAATTGAAAGAACATACATCGAATAAAAAGTGGGTCATGTACCTATAATGACATTCCATTGGCTAGTTCGAAAAGACGAGGATTGCCAAAAAAAATTATTCTGAGTTGTTGATAACATCAAATCAAACGATTTATATTTCTTTGTGCTAGTCCCGTTGGATCGCCGTGTAGGTTTCTAAAGCTTTATAATGCACACCTTCCATCTACATCTTAGTATCACTCTAACACCTGCAATATTCCTACCACATGAAATCTACACTATAAAGTGCATCATCTCCTCTTGTTCTCACCAAATAGGTTATTAGACCCAGAGGTCTAAGACTGACTTTGTCCACACTTTATAATTATTTTTTATCGTGTTTGTATCTTTTTGTGTATGCTAGATCCGTGAGTCAAGAAACAAAACCCCATTCATGGACCTCCATTGCAGATCTACTCAGATGGAATTTGTTGACCATGTCTCATATTTCTTTGCCCTCTCTTTTATGCTTTGCCGTATCGTTTGTTCTAACCATGGCCAATAAACATCTTCAACGACCATGATTTCGTTGATTAACTATATAAGGTAAAATTTCTACCTCTTTTGTTATTGTAAATTAACTCATTTATTAATAACAATTACATGATTAATTTGTATCGTCACTAAAAGACATGGTGAATACCCACACTAATCGATTTGATGTAGATCTAGTCATCTCTTTGCTAAATAGTTGGGGAAGAATCCATACGTATTAGATATTTTGAGAAACTTATCAAGATAGAATTATATTTAGGTAGACAATATATTGTTGGTAAATGAGAATCAATTTTTTACCAAGGTACAAAATGTGTCACCAAATTTCCAAATCATCTAATACTTTACAAAGTAACCATCATTGTTATAGTACCCACGATTTCTTTCAAGCTGCTCACCATAATTATTGTTGGTACCAAGAAATGGTTTATCCAAGTGGTACTAGACACGAATCCCTTAAGCATGTAGTAAAGGGTTTGAATCCTGACGAATGCATATATGGAGAAAATCTTGTTGAGAGGGAGATCCCACTTATGAGTGCCAACAGGTCCCTTGGAGGATATTAAAATCCCCTTGGCCAGAAGCAGATATACTTATTTGCAATCGTATGCAACAACAACAATTATTGTTGAGAAGTCTTACAGTCATTGCGAATAGCCAATTAGCCGCCAACAAAATGATGTTATTTTAAGAGTTTATTCTTCTGTGAAATCATTTTAAGATTTGTCATATATGCTATTGTTTTGCCATTATTTTCATTTCATTTTTACCTTCTGTAGACAAGATTTTGCAAGAAATTGATGTTGTATCCTATAGAGTGCTTGGCTAACTTCTTTTTGGCACTATCAGAATATTCTATAAAAAGGTTGAATATGTGCTTGAAGATTGTAACGAGGTTCTCGTCAAAATCAACAAATTTGTCGTCAACAAAGAAGGCTTAGTATGTGTGGAAACGTTGTGTATGCCTGTTACTAAACCAGAAAGATTTGAGTTGGATGCTTTTGTGTTAGATGAACCTGAAGATGCTGGCAGGTATGCTTTTATTAGGTTAGACTTCAGAAGCTTAATGATTATGTAATTTTCTTCATACTGCTTCTCTGGAAGAAATTATGCTTAGAGACAAAGATATTAGAATTGTTTCACTATTTTACTTTTATAGTAAATGTAATCTTATTCTATTGTTTGAGTAATACACTTTTAAGTGAAACAAAATTTGTGTGTAAAACTGAGGGATTTGGGCTGTTTTCTAAGGAGAAGGTATGCATTCCATAATAATTATAAGTGGTACAAGAATAATGTTTCTTCCATTTTATCTATGCAAGTATTTTTTTTTTATTGTTTATCTTCAGCTCTTTACTAATACTAGTATATGCTGTTTAATTTCAAGGTATATAGTTAGAAAGAGCATAAAGAGTGCAAAAGACATAGTTCGTTTCCCTTTCCAACAGAATGCCACCATACTTTACTTATTGCACACTGTGTACAGAGGCAGAGAGAATCTCCCATTACTTACTGTGCACTATGTAAGTTTGATTTGATCACCTTTCTTTTTCTTTTTGTTTATAAGCTCTTCTATCTTTACTAACACTGTTTTTCTCCATGTTCTTCCTCTGACCTTCAACTCCTATTCTCAAAATAAAATGAAAATGCGTAATTCCCTTAAGCTGTTGGCACTCCCCTAATCCCTTCTCAATCCTCAGGTTGCCTTGAAATTGTGGAAACTCCAAGGATGTTAGATGTACCTGAATCTCAGGATTTTGACATTCCAATTTTTATTGAGATAAAATCCTTTTGGAATCTCCCGAAACAAATGAAGTGCCTCATTTGATGGATGAGGTAAAGAATAACTAAATGATGAAAATACTCTTTGACATTCTAACAGGCACACTATGAGTGGTTTGCAATACATTCATAATTGTCTCCACGCAAACTCGCATAAAGAAAAACCATATTGTTGTTTGATCTAGGAACTTTGAATTGGTATGAAACTTTAGATTCTAAGATAGAGGAAACTTATCCTAGTACTAACCCTTTGTTTCATTATGTCTGTCTCAGGAAACAAATTCATGTGGAACTATATAACCAATCAGAATTATGTAAGAACCCTTGCAAATCTCCAGTTAAGTTTTATTAAATTCTATGTTTTGCTTAATAGTGCATGATTTCTTTATTTTTTTCTCTTTAGTAGCTGGCTTTGGAAAGTTGTCAGTTTGATTATTGCTTACAAGATTGGCTTATGATGGTCTTCTTTAATGATGTACCGGAAAGTTGCAAGTTGCCTACTTCAGAGTTTTCTGTGTGCAAGAAAACAAAGAGAGGAGGACATTGTAAACTTTTCACAAGTTTTTGTAGGCCAGGCACGGAAAGAATCTGCACTGCTATTTAACGAAAAGTTTGGTGACTAATTTTCTTATGGCAGTGATGCAGAAACTTGAGTTATGTTTTCTTGTCTTACTACTCTGCTTTTTCTGTAGATGACATACTTTGTTAAAGGATGAAAAATTGTTCTTCGTAACTATCAATTCTACTTTTATCTGAGTGATGATAACAGGAAAATGTGGAATTGTAGTTGTCCAGTCGGTTTGTTTGTCAAACAATAATGATGTACTTCTATAACTTTTTTTAGGGTGATCGATGCCCTTTCAGTTAATGGATCAACTTTGTCTGATTGGAATATAAGTATATCAATCTCCAATGCAACGTGGAACTTATGTTAGTCCTTTTGCTCTTTCTTAGCAATCATATTTTGTAGCAGCAGAATAATTCAAGCATGCTTAATTATGAACTTCTTATGTGATAGCCTACCAAAAAGTATATTCATCTTAATGCTATAATTTGTATCAATTAATTCCTTTTAAGTTATCCTTAACTGTATATTCTCATACCTGTACAGCCTCAGGATTTTTCTTGTTCCGGTGTGATTCACTTGAGGTATTACAGACATCAAGAAAATAAGAAAATAAGCAGGGAATGAAGGAAGACAAAAAGAAAGAGTGTATAATGGAAAAAGACAGGGACATCATGATAAAAAAAAAAAGTAGTCATTGATATTTAAAAGAAATTAATTTATCTGACAGACACAATATCCTTTCCCATGATGGGAGACATATTACACTCTTCCACAATAGCCTTGATATACCCATGGACCAAACTCATTAAATCTGTGAGTTAGCCAGATTAGGCTAGGAAAAAAACCACATTGAATGCTCTACTTGTTTTAAGGCTTGTGGCACATCCTGATTATTGGTTAAACCAATGGTGTACAAGCTATGACCCTTACGTACATACCTATGGTTATTATATTTGGTATCTAGACATTTAAAAATATCATGATATCGGTCCTTTAATTTCTTTCCCCTCGTTAGTCACTCAATAATTTAATTTTCTAGTAAATTATTTTGCCAATATTTTAAAAAGGAATTCTTGTTCATATTTATCCTATTTGACTCAAATACGATTGTTTTAGGTGAGAGATACAAGGGATATTGAAAAAGAAAGTTAAAAAGTAAAAGAAGACTAATAACAAAAAAGTAAGAGGCTTATTTAGTAACAAATTAAAATTTTGAAAACTTCTTTAAAAGATAAATAGTTTAAAACATCTTTCTAGAAATAGTTTAAACTTCTTTGAATAGATTCTCAAGTCTACTTTAGGCCTAAATATGCTTTTGGTCCCTGTAAATTAATTTTTTTTTGGTTCCTGTAAGTTCATTTTTCTAATTTTAGTCCTTGTTCGCTCTTTTTCAATTTTTGTTTCTGTAAGATATTGTGCTCATTTTTTGTTCCTACTGTAAGATATTTTGTTCATTTTGGAAAAACATAAACTTACAAGGATTAAAAATGAGCAAAAAACTTATAGGAACCAAAATTGGAAAAGCATAAACTTATTATAAGGACTAAAATTAGAAAAATGAACACAATGACCAAATATCAAAAAACACAAAATTAAAAGGACCAAGAACATATTTAGGCCTCTACTTATTATATGAATTTTCCATAAGGAACAAATTTTGAGCCAAAACAACAAGCACACTTCCATTCTCGCTTCTTTTTATTTTTCCTGTCAACTTGTATGATTTTTCTTATTTTTTTATTTTATCCAAATCACTTGGTTCTTTTTATATAATTTTTGTCTAGATGCCAAGAAAATTCAGTAAAAAGTTCAGCTCAAAATTCAAAGTGACAAATTCCCAGTAATTTTTATAAGTTTGTATGTTCAAGCTGCCCGCACCAGTGATTTCAGACTTTGAATTTTTTAAGCATGATATATTGATTTCCTTTGGTTTACTTTCAACTTTCCTATGTATGTTAAATTCACTAAGCCTATTTACGACAGCTTTAGGAGTTCAACATTCACTTAGGATCAAAATTTCAGCCAGCAATTCAATCACCAAAACTCAAATTCACAATAGACACAATCATAAGGAAACCTAAAAGTTCAAGAAAAGGTTCACAATCAAAAACTCTCTAAGAATTATGCATGAACATGTTAAGGACTAATTAACATGCAAGATTTGACTCAAATTAAATTATAGGCTAAAAAAATTTCATACACTCATGAACAAATGAGTTAGACAAAGAAACAAGAAAAATAAAATTCAACACAACATAAGGAATCTTATGTGACAAGTTTCATGACTAGACATGACTTTTATGACAAAACTACAATAGGTGAATATGTCATTCTAGATTTTTGAGGTTTTATTCTACTTTAATGTTTTTGTAAGAATTTTATGGTTTAGGTTTTAGCCAAAAAAATTGACAATATAAAACTCAAAGGAACCTAAACTCAACACAATTTATGGTTCAAGAATAAGAACAAGGAATTTGAACCATAGAAAATCTAATCTAGCTTCTATAGCAAGCTTAATCGGTGGAACTTCTAAAAAATTATGTTAACAACATTCAGCACAAGACACGTGAGGAGATACATGGAGAGAAACGAAGAAACAACAATGGAGGAGAAATTAATGCTGAAAATTAGTGGAGGTTTAAGGAGCACCTACTTGAAGCTCTTGTGCTCTAATACCACTTGTTGGAAGCTTGCTTATGAAGCTTCTATGGAGGCTGGATCTTTGAGCTTCAATAAGGTCCTTCAATGGTGATTTTTAGCCATGGAATTGCAGCGAAAGATAAAGCAGAAGAGGTTAGAGGAGACGTCATCCCCTAGAGAATAAGTCATGGAAGGAGAAGCTTCACCACCAAAGTTACGACAAATGTTACTTTGAAGATGTTATATAGGTTTTTTCAATGCCACCTGGTTAATAGGAACAAATAAAGATTCAAAACAACAAAGAAGGTTGAAAAGGAAAAAAGAAAACAAGATGGAAATTACGAAAACATAGGAAGAGGATATGATGTAAGTTAACAAGATTCAATGATGGTGGGAATAGATGTGATTCGGGAACCTACCAGCCAAGGAGAGATTTTGTTTAGAATTTGTAAAACGGACGGTACAGAAGAAGGGCTTAGATTCCTCAACATTTTGAGGCCATGTAGGGTGTAAAACATATGTTCCCTTCACAATGCAAACATATCAGGATATACTCGTGAAGATACTGATGAGTTCATTTTTTGTAGCTACAATGGACACAACTGGGTATCTTCCAAGGTAGAATGGTTTCATCAGTAAAGAACACTGCAAAGTGAATCTGAAGTTATTCCTTTCTTGAAAGCATCAATAAGTGACAGTTTTTTCAATCTTGAAATCAGATTTTACCTTTTATTTTAATTTTGTATTTTTTAAACTTTTAGATAACAAATAATTATGAAAACAATCTTAGTATTGTACACCAAAATATTTAGGACAAAAAATCTATTTTTTTTAAATGTAAATTAATTATTTCAGGGTATTAAAGAAATTTTATACATTTAATTAAAATAAAATCTCAATTTTCTCTCCTCCATAATTCATGTATCCTATTTCTCTCTCCTTAGTGATCACGTTCTCGGTTCCTGTATATCCTTTCTCTCTTCTCTGTATCTCACGTTCTTGTACATATCCCATTTCTCCCACCTTGCCACCATGGACATGCCACTGGCTGCAGCATCATCAACTTAAAGTCCACTATGTGGTCTGCCTGCATCAGTATCATCTCCGTCATGTCCTTGAACATTAATTCTCTGTTGCTGCTCATCAGCTGACAGATTGATGCCGCACTGGGCATTGTGAGTCACAACGATGACTTTCAATGCGGTGTTGGACTCAATGAAAAGAACTTTTTGCCCCCTCCTTTTGGTATCTTTCGCATTCCTGATCTAAACATTGAACAATCCTTCATTTTATGCGGTAACTGGTGTCGAACAACACAGTTTGGCTAGCGAGAATCAATGAATGACAGTCCCCTGACGAAATTAGGATATAACACTTCAGATGAACATTTCTCTCCTATTTATGAGAGTTATGGGAAAAAGGCTTAAGATGGGTTCTATTTGGCTGACGGGTATTTGTTCAAAGAGGGAAAGCTTTGCATACCCCAAGGATCCATCAGGAAATTATTTGTGAAACAGAGCCATGAGGGTGGCCTCATGGGCCATTTTGGGATAGACAAGACCCTTGTCTTACTCAAAGAAAAGTTTTATTGGCCCCATATGAAGAAAGATGTCCATAAGCACCACTACAAGAAAAATGACCTAAGCCTACAGACGCCTTTTTCCTACAGACATTAATTAGTGTAGGTAAATCTCAAAAATACTTCTACCTACAAGTGACTAATGTAGGTAAAACTCAACCATTTGTACCAACCATTATTTGGTGTAAGTAAATTCATTAAAACTGAAAAAAGACTTCTACCTACAATTACATTGTGTAGGTAAAACTCTAAAAAACTTGTGCCTATGGTTGATTAGTGTAGGTAAAACTCAAAAGGATTACTACCTACAAAAGCACAGTGTAGGCAAAATTCTAAAAAACTTATACCTACAACTACGTGATGTAGATAAAACTTCATAAAACATGTGCCTATAATTGGTTGATGTAGGTATAACCTCAAAAGTCTTATACCTACGATTGTTGGCGTAGGTAAAACTCTTTAAGACTGTTTAAATTTGAATATTAATCTCTTGTTTTTTTAGTAAATACTCAATCTCAAAAAATAACAATTCAATTTAAATTAATTTTTAGTTAATAATTGTTCAAAATTTTAAAGATAAAATATATTAATTAGTAATATTAAATTTTAATTTAGATTAACATTATTTTTATGGATTAATTTAGATTAACATTATTTTTATGGATTAATTTAGATTAACATTATTTTTTATGGCAATTTCTTGTTAGTTTCAGCAATGATATTCATTTTATCTTGAAATCAAACTCCAAAATGGCCACAAGCCTTTGGATTATGGACCGGGCCTTTGAATTGATGCAGAGAAGGTACTAGTTTAGTTTCACCAAAATAACCCGCAGACGCAAATGTTGAAAACACATCCGTCTGCCCCAACGTTACAAGGTAGATCCCTTCTCTCTTTTCTTCCTTTCCCCTTTTGTTTCCCTTCTTCTCTCAGGCAATTCCTCAATCACGCTTTTCCTTTTTTCTCTTTTTTGCAATTCCTTCACAATTTCCCTTTTCTTTTTCATTTTCCCCTCTTTTTTTCTTCTTCTTACGTGTTTTACACAGCGAAGAATAATTTGATTGATTGATTAACGCATCAGGAGAAATTTCAGTTACATTGCAAACTTATCTGAACTTGATTCAGTTTTCTATATGCTTCAGCTTTTGTATATTATTATATTATTATTTGTTTTTATTTATACTTTGCCTGACTTGTTGCATATATAATGTAATAGTTCGATTTCCATGCCCTTGGTTTGCGTGTTTATCTGTTCGTTTTTGGGTAAAGAGAGTGTGTAGCCATATGATACATCATCATCTTCTTCTTCTTCGTTCTGGACACGCGACAATTAACATAGGGTTTGGGATTGATGCGCAGGTTACATGGCATGTTGCCGTTACTTGCTGAGTTTTATTTTGAAATTTGAATTGAAATAAGAATGTTGATTGTGAATGGTTTAACTGAACCCCTACTTTCTAGTTCATTCTCTTTTATTTTTTTCTTTTTTGTTTTGTTTTGAGTAGTGGTGATTGCTACACAACTAGATACAATTAGCTATGAGTTTTAAAATGAGTCAGTTAGATTCAAAAGGAGTTGTAGGGACCACTCATTTATTGAAAGGTCAATTAATATTTGTATTGTGTGTGTGTGGAATGGGTGTGTTTGTGATTTGGAGACAAATTTTAGAGAGAGAAATGCTGATTGAAAGAGTTAGGGTTAGGATGTATGTGTTTTTTGTCATAACTAAACAAGGTTGATTAGACAGTTGGTGGATTAATCTTAATTCACAGTATTTTCTTTTATTCTTATTATCCCCTATCTCTGCAGTGACATTATAATTCAAGGGCTGACCATTCTTGCTCCAGTTGACTCTCCAAACACTGATGGAATAGATCCAGGTAAATTGTTATAATTATTTCCACTGGCTTTCAGAGGAAAACATTAGATGAAAAGAAAAAAGGGAAAAAGCTATGTGGGATTAACAATATACTGGTACTTAGTTGTTTATTAGATGCTATATGTGAGCTAAATCTCTGTTCAAATATTAGGCGACTCATGTTTAAGAAAGAATTTGACACAAGCTATGTGGGATTCAATTCTGGATCAGAGCTTCTCTCTCGTCAGAATTTATGTAATGCGTACCTTGACTTCAAAATACATGTCATCTTGCTACCTTCTATATGGCTGCTCTGTGCCACTATATGGAATTGACTCCTATGCTTTTGACATTAGTTTGTAAATATTGCAATTCAACTTGTTTATTTATGGAAGAATTCATTCAGCCTTATTTTGGTTGCTAAAGAAAAAAATAATTGCTTATAATTTTTGTTTGAGTGCAGCCAAATTGCTATTCCAGAGTTATAAGTGTTAATGGCGATGAACATATTATAATATTTGCGAAGAGGGACATTAAACAGTGGGAAGAGCTTACATATGATTACAGGTTTACCTCTTCTCCAAATGAGGCAGAGGGAGCAATTGCTGTTATTATTATTAGGAGTGTTTGGAAAGCATCCTTGAAAATCTTGCTGATCAGAAGGACCCTACTACTTTATGCCAGAAATTTATTGATGAGTTTGATCGATGCATCCTCAGTTATTTCGCATTTAATTGGAACCAAGCTTCTTATATGATTAGTCAGGTACAGTATATATAATTTAGAACAAAACTTTGCATGCAGTATACTTCAAGCAGATTTTGGTACTAATAAGTGTCCTAACATTTGTTACTTTTGGGGATGATAATAATAGGCAATGTATAAGTAGAGTATTAGAGTATTTGTATCATCCTCGTATTTATTGAACAGATTTGGCTATATTATTTGGGGATGTTTTAAAAAAATGTATATATGAGATGCTTGTAATACTTCTTACAAAGTAATAAAATTAAAAAATATATATTTAATATTTTTTCAGTTAATAATAAGATTATTAGTAATATATTACAGGAGATTTATTCCAACATAAATATGCAAGGTTATTATTAGGAATTGGAATTTGTGTCCCCTGAGAATGTCTCCTAGTGTATCCAATTGATTGATGAGGTCCGGCTGCTTCCTGAAGACCATAAAGCAAAAGTAGAAAAGCTGGAGGTAGACTTCATACTAATAATAATTAAAAAATGTTTAAAAAGAAATAAGAGAAAATCACGTGAGATTGAAAAATAGAGTAGGAAATTAATTTAAATTAGAAAAGAGATGAGGAAATCAAGAAAGACATATAAGAAAGAAGAAGAGAAATCTGATAAAAAGAAAATTTTCAAAACGAAAAGGTGTAATTCACCTTTTATACATAAAACTATCAATTAAAATATCATATTTCACACAAAATTACAAATTTATTTTAAAAAAATTATCGGATTTGCTTGCTACCTTTGAACCTTTAAAATCATTTTGCATTCCGAATTTGTCACAAGCCTCTAATTATTTAAATAAAAAAATCTAAGAAATTTTCATAAAAGAAGAAGAAGAAGAATTGAACAAGAGAGTTAATGAAGAACTAGAAACGCTCCATGAAAGCTAAGGAAAAGGAGAGACATACAATTTAAGTGGAACTGAAAATACGAAATTTAAAAAGCAAGAAAATTTTCTTGTTTGTGCGATGACACAAAGCAAGTAAAGAACGTAACCATGCTTTAGCATCGTAATAGTAATCAGTCACACTTTGGACATGAGGAAGTAAGAGTAGAAGGTGACGACATGACCCTTAACGCCTACGGCAGGGTTAGTATCGTTGGTCCAAAAATTGCGGTCGTTAAGTGATATATCATATGTTTCATGTTACATAATACTCCATATAATTAAGACATGCAGCATCTGATTACCTTTGGATTCGACAACGAAGCAACTCCGGCGTCCTCCACCTTTGGCTCTGGGGAAACATGGTTCCTCACCTCAATCGCTGCGTCATATGACATATTTTAAACAATTCTGTTTCAATAGGATAGGAGGCAGATAGCTATTTCGTTCAAAATAGAACCATGGTAATGTGAGACATATGACCATATGTTCTTGGTAATGTGGCTATCTGCATGTGCATGAATAGCTCAAGAGTGAATCAGAACCATGGTCATGTGAGTTCAAGTGCTTGGTTCTTTGACATGGATATCCTTATTTTATATGATTTTGATATTTCATATTTGCATATGATTATATTTATAGTTTCTAGCAATTTGTTCATTTCAGATTAATTCATATATTGCTGATTTGCAGGGTGTAAAATGTGGTATTTATGGTGCCAATTCTGCAGAATGGATTATGAGCATGCAGGTACATTTTATTTTTGAATTTGCTTCCCTTGTTTTCTGGTGAGTTTTTTCCATCTTGATTTTTCTGCTCACTCTATATGTTGGAGGTTTCTATTGTATTATTTAGATGTTGATATGTTGATTTTTGTTTCTTTTTTGTGCTGAGTATCTATTGTTATTTCTATTTCTACTCTATTGTTTCTTTGGTAGTTGGATTTTTGTAGTCCTTATTGAGCTTAATGGAGAATAAGGTATTTCTAGATTGAAGCTTTGTTTCTTATATTGAATATCTACTCTTTGCAGAGAGTTCCACTTATTTACGAACAAAGTCCTTTTAAAATAATGCAAGTAAAGAACTTACACTGAGACTTGTCCGGTACCTAAAATTGTGATATATAACTTTTCTAACAATGATATGTTTTTTGAAGTTTATTGCATGCAGTAAATTCAAATGGTGCATGGTACTGGGAGAATATCTCATTGTACAAATATTCATTTTTCAAATTAAACTTATAATTTTCAGTTGCTTTGACACTCTCATTCATATGACATAGGTGTTGGGGCTATAGAGTTTATTATATGCCATTCAGAGGTCTCAATTGCACTTGCAGAAGAGAAGAAGATACCTGAGGTTCTCCTATCTAAACCCTCTGTTTTATAGCAGTTTAATTGTTAGGAAGGATTTTAGAGTTGTGTACAATCTTTTGTAAACAGTTAGTCTCACCCAAATATTTGTTTTGAAACTTTTCAGCTATTCAAGACATTTCCAAATGCAACAAAGTATCTCAAGAGTAAGTTTTGTTGATTCTCTCCTTTCTTTCCTAAAATGCTTGTGCTTTAGAAAGAAGCATTAATTTTTATGTCTTTGTTACAGCAATTAATGAATATAACTTTTTTGTGCAATGGAAATGAAAATATAAGGATATCTTGTAAATGGAAACTTGGGGATTGTTTGGTTTGACCAATTTATACAGAATCATATACATTGGAATTTATTTTTCTGAGGTTAATTTCAGTCATGACCTCAAGGAATTAATTATGTCTTTTGCTTTGAATATTTTGTGTTTCCCATTCCTAATTCAATTTTTAATACTGCCACAGGATCAAACTCAGAGCTTTGAACTTCCTATTAAGAAAAGGATGTATACATATCATACCTTCCACTCGCACATACTTTTTTTAGGACCATTGAGGAGATATTCATATGGCATGGTGCTTCAATTGGTTTCTGGCGTGGGGTAAGTATATGTAGTATATGTATATCTGTCATTATGAAATGAACATTTGGTGTAATAATTAAACTTTGGATTTGTTTGATCCCCCCCCCCCCCACCCACACAAAAGTTGAACTTCGGATTTGGAATATGACCATCATTTACTCAATGGCTGTAGGATGTCAAATTGTTAATTGATGATGTTGGGGAACTAAAACCAACTATTTTTCTGTGTTGTTCCCCGTGTGCTTGATAGAGTGTATTCAGGTAAACTCTTGAAAATTCTCATGATTGTTGACAGTTTGATGATCTTTCCATAATCATGTAATCTTGATGGTAAAATTATTATTTCAATAGGACAAACTACTCTGCAAATTATTTCTTGATCATTGGAGTAGCATTTTTCTTACTTTTCTTTTTCATTTTTCTTCCTTCCCCTTCCCAATTGGGAAAAAAATGCATTGACTCTCAACCCCTATCTGATACACAGGTTTGACACAGAAGATTTCTTCTGGGGGCTTCTTGAGGAAGACATTAAAGAAAGACAGCAGAATCTCCTTTTATGTTTATTATTATTTTCAAAACTCAAAAAGAAAGACAGATTTGAACTGTAATTATGTTTATGTATGAACATGCGCACACAGTAGAATCTCCTTTTATGTTTATGTAGTCTAATTTTCGATTTTGAATGCTAATTATATGGGTCTAAAATTGTTCTTGATTAATTTGATTAGGGAAATGACGATTAGCTAATACTTCTAGATTTAAATTTATTTCTTATAAATATAAATCAATAAAATTAAGAGCACAACTATAAAATTATGTCTAACTGAAATATATGTGGAAGTTATTCTGATGTCTTGTCACTCTAACTTTGTGTATATATGCAAAAGATATTGTAGACATCTTTATGGTCCTTGTACTAGATTAGGGTCTTGATGTCTTGTCACTCTAATAGTGGAGGGTCAGCTCTAGCCAAGGCCTAGGTAATTATGAACTTGGCAAAGCTAGTTGGAGTTGGAGCTGGAAGGATCGTTGGATTGCTGCACTGCCCACATTCAATTATGTATGTTATAAGCTCTCTCTAAGATCTAAACATTTACCTACAATTGAAGATGATAGGTACATGTTAAAGACTTTTACCTACAGTTAGGAGATGTAAGTAGAAGTTAATGACTTTTACCTACACATTATACATAGTAGGTAAAACCTATAGTGACAGACAATTAGCTGTCATTATACGCCCCCTCAAAGTTGACAGAAGAAATGTTTGTAGGACAAAGTTTATTATACATTTACCTACGGATTTTTACTTATAGTGACAGTTTTTGTCTGTAGGTATAGGTCATTTTTATTGTAGTGATTGCACTAGGTGTGTGGCTTGTTTACAAGCCTAGTCTAGGGTGATACCTCATAGGCTATACACACCCTTACTCATCCCATTTGCACCCTCGGTAGACATTAGTATGGACTTTGTTCTTGGGCTTCCTTGAACCCAAAGACGTGTAGACTCTATCTTTGTGGTGGTGGATAGGTTTAGCAAGATGGCACACTTTATACCATGGCATAAGGTAGATGATGTTTCTCACATCTCAAAACTCTTCTTTGGGGAAATTATGAGACTCCATGGTTTGCGTAGGATTATTGTGTTAGATAGAGATGCTAAGTTCCTTAGCCTTTTCTGGAAAACCTTATGGGCTAAGCAAGGAACTAAGCTTCTTTTCTCTACCACTTGTCATCCATAAATTGATGGGCAAACAAAGGTAGTGAATGGGTCTCTATCCACCCTTTTAAGGGCTTTTCTGAAAGGAACCCATAAGTCTTAGGATTAGTATCTTCCTCATGTAGAATTTTCCTACAACATGGGGATTCATAGAACCACCAAGCAATCCCCTTTTGAGGTTATCTATGGGTTCAATCCTCTAACACCCTAAGACCTAATTCCCCTCCCACTTGACACTTCTTTTATACATAAAGAAGGGGAATCAAGGTTAGATTTGTAAAGAAGTTGCATGAGAGGGTTAGGAACCAACCAAAGGTGTATGCTACTAAAGGAAGTAGAGGAAGAAATGAGCTAGTTCTTAATGAAGGGGACTGGGTTTGGCTCCATCTTAGGAAGGATAAATTCCCTACTAAGAGGAAATCCAAGCTTAGTCCTAGAGGATGGACCTTTTCAGGTCTTGCAGAGGATCAATAAAATGCCTATAGGTTGGACCTCCCAGAAGAGTATGGAGTCAACACCACTTTTAACATTTCTGATTTAATTCCTTTTGCAGGTGGAGCCGATAATGAGTAGGAGGAACCAACAGATTTGAGGTCAAATCCCCTTCAAGGGGGAGGGGATGATACAATCCTCCCTAGGAAGGGATCAGTCACCAGAGCCATGAGCAAAAGACTCCAAGAGGATTGGGCTAGAGCTTCTAAAGAAGGTCCTAGGGTTCTCATGAACCTTAGGATAAATTTCTGAGCCCATGGGCCAAGGTTGGGTCCACTTTTCTTTGTAAATATTAGAATAGGTTTTCCTACTTTTAGGCCTTGTATTTTGGCCATTTTAGGTTTGTAGGGAACCCTACAAATTAAGGGTACAAGTTAAGGGTACCCTAGTAGTATAAGGTTTTAGCCTTGTATTTCAGGGCATTTTGAGTAGTCTTTGTAGTAGGGACTTTAATTTTTGTATTTTCATGTATTTTGGCATGGGGTGAGCTTAGCTATTGAAGAGGTGTGAGTAGCCCCCCTCTAGCTTCTCAAGGAAGGTTTCTTCCTTACTTCCCAAGGAAGCAACCTTCCTCGCTTCTCAAGGAAGCTTCCCATGTGCTAGGCTATAAATAGAAACTTGTGTAACACTTGTCATAACTTTGATGATTGAGAAACTTGTGAGACACACCTCAAAGTTCAACTTGTCTCCCTAATCTCCTTCAACTCCCATGCCCCCCTCCCCCCACCCTCTATGATGCAATCCTACCCCCTAAGGGCATTGAATAGAAGACTCAAAGATGATTGGGCCAGAGATGCAAGAGAAGGCCCTAGGATTCTCATGAGCCTTAGGGTAGATTTCGGGCCATGTCATGGGCTAAGTATGAGCCCACTAATCTTTGTACATATTAGATTAAGGTTTCATTATTTTTGGCGTTGTATTTAGGGCTCCATATTATAGGTACGGTACCCTAGAAATATAGGATTTTTCAGCCCTTGTATTTTAGGGCATCTGGACTAGTTTTTGTATTAGGAGTAGTTTTGTAATTTTCACATGCATTAGTCTCACTTTGTAATTTGCTTGCTACTCCCCATTGCCACATCATATAGTCTCACTTTGTGCATGTCCTTCATGCTTTACATGCCTCATAACACCTAAGCATACTTAGTGGAGAATCCTAAACTTGATCTTGGATTAGTGGACTGAACCATAGCTGAAATTCACTAATCATAATTAGTGAAATTTTGGCTCCAAAATTTGGTTCCACAAATTCAATTTCAAATTCAAATTGAAATTTGAGTAGCAAGTAAATGCTCACCCCCCCTCTGAAATTTACAAAACTACCCCTAATACAAAAACTAGTCTAGGTGCCCTAAAATACAAGGACTGAAAAATCTACATTTCCAGGGTACCCTACCTATATTATGGAGCCCTAAATACAAGGGCCAAAAATAATGAAACTTAATCTAATATACAAAGATAAGTGAGTTCATACTTAGCCCATGTCATGGGCCTGAAATCTACCTTAAGGCTCATAAGAACCGTAGGCCTTCTCTTGCATCTCTGCCCAATCTTCTTGGAGTCTTCTATCCAATGCCCTTAGGGGGTAGGATTGTATCACTCTATCTCTCTCATTCTCTTCCTTCATTGAAGCTTCCTCTGTAAGCTTCTTATCCAAGGCACTCTTTTGGTGGTGAAGCTTCTCCTTCCATGGCTTATCCTCTAGTAGATGGCGCTCCTCTCACCTCTTATCCTTTATCTTTCGCTGCAACTCCATGGCGAAAATCACCATTGAAGACCTTATTGAAGCTCAAAGACCCAACCTCCATAGAAGCTTCACAAGAAAGCTTCCATCAATATTATACTTAGACTATCCTAAAAAATGATAGCTTTTTCAATTGGAAACCCAAGATTGCTAACCAGACCTTTAAGTCAGATCCCATCCTTTATTGCTTCTATTAGAGCATGCACTCTACCTTTGTAGTGGATAAAACCACAATGGGCTAAAGAGTTTCCTTCCAACTATCAAGAGAGTTGCCAATCATGAATGCGTACCTTGTCATAGTTCTCCTTGCATCCAAATCTACAGCATAGTCAAAATCTAAATAACCACAAGAGCACTAGAGTGTCTCCATGGTAGACAAGTCCAATATCAGTTGTACCCATTAGTACCCAAATATACATATCACAACTTACCAATTGTCCAACCTACCCTTCGGCGGAAGGCGACGCGGGCTCACGGGTGTGTCATCCAAGAAAGGAAAATGCGCGGAGTCGCCACCAACGTTTATTCGAGGAAAAGTTGGAAAACCCGAAAAGGTGTGGTCTACGAACTTAAGTAAGTCAAGTTAGCACAAGTATAGATGCGTCCATCAAAAATCAACTTAATCAAGTGTACAAATATGATTTCAAAATGTTTTATTTTCCCTTTTTTATGTCTTTTTTGTGTTTTTATGCTTTTTATGTTTTTTGTATTTTTTATCTTTTTGTGGTCGAGAAGGTGTTTCCCTCGCTCCTATGTATCCTCAATTGCGAGAAGGAACTTCCAAACAAAAACGTCCGATTGATTTTTTTGATTACTTTATTCAAAGATATTTTGATTATTTTATTATTATTTTCCCTTTTTTGGTTTTAACCGAGATTAGTGCATGAACGATCGGTTGGATTTTATTTTAACAGTGATTAAACAAGATAACAACACAAATGAATGGTTGAAATCATTTTATTATTTATTAGGTGAGAAAACGGCTTAAATAAATGGTTAAAGCACGTTAAAAGGGGGTACAGAAAACAAACAAAATGAAAATAAAAGTATGCGAAACAAGTGGGGACCACTAAGGGTGCATAGAATGAATTGAAAGATTCGATTTTGGGAACTTACCGGTTGAAACCGAAGAACGACGAAGAACGACGAAGAACGATGAAGAATGGTGAAGAATCTTCACGAAATCGCTCACGGAAAAGTCTCGAAAGCGTTACGGAAGCACCTCGGCATGGATGTTTTCCACAGAAAAATTTTCCTCACTACTTTCGAGAGAATCCTAAACTACCAGAAGGGTTGAACAATTTACTCTACCCTCTTTCCCCTATTTATAGGAGAAAGAGGGAGGTGGTTGCCGCCAGGCGAGCTAGGTTGCTTCCACTAGAAGGCACCGCCTTCTGTTGGAACATCCTGGAAGGCCCTAGTGGGCCTGGTTGCTATTTGCACCCCCTTTCTGTTTTTACTAAATACATCCCTTTTGTGTTTTTTTGCTGATTCCTTTCGAAACTTTATGGATTTCGTAATGATACACATTTTCTTTTCGGAATGTTGAGAAACTTGACGGATTACCTAACGAAGGGTGTTAAGTACCTCGAGGTGGTCAAGCGAAGGTTGCATGCCACCAAACAATGGTCCCCGGATGAAATTAGGGTAGGCAGTTGCCCCTCTTTACTTATTTTTATTGGAGATAAAAGCGAAGTAAAGATAAGACACTAATTTCGTTCGAGCGGAACATCATTCGACCGGTCAATATCCCAACCAACGGAACCTGTCATTCAGAAAGAAAGAAAAGGCATCAGAAGCGTCAACAAAACTTTAGTGTCTTGAAAGCGATAAATGGGATAACCACGATGTTTCCATGCGCTATCAACCTGATCGTCACCGCCCAGCAGAGAAGAATCTCGTGCGTCGTTGGGCTTGAATATCTTCGGACGACTAAGTAAACCTGCAAAATTTTGAAAATAATCAGAATCGAACGACCAACATCATCCTGATACTGTCGAATTCGTTCCCTCGGTTGACGAAAGGAGCAGATAACCATACGGTACCCCGCATGTCACCTGACTTCATGGGTCAGGATGACAGAAGGTGCAGAAGACGACGTTAGTCTCTGCGCGTCAACGGGCTCGTTTGCCCCTGGTTGATGAACGGTGGGATGACCATATGGTACCCGCGCTTGTCAGCTGACTTCATAGGTCAGGATGAGAGAAACCGTTTGTACGGATATCCGCTTGGGTATCTCTGCATGTCACCTGACTTCACGGGTCAGGATGACAGAAACCGTTTGTACAGATAATCGCTTGGGTATCTCCGTATGTCACCTGACTTCACGGGTCAGGATGACAGAAACCGTTTGTACGGAAAACCGCTTGGGTATCTCTGTACGTCATGGGTCAGGATGATAGAAAGTGCGGAAGACGATGTAAGTCTCCGCGTGTTAACAAGTTCATTGGCCCCTGATTGACAATGGGTGCAGATGACAACGTTAGTCTCTGCATGCTACCATACTCTGAGTCTGATGGATAGCGAAAGAGTGTTTATACGGATAACCACTTAGGCATCTCTGCCTGCCACCTAACTTCACGGGTTAGGATCAACAGAAATCGTTTGTGCGGATAATCACTTGGGTATCTCCGCACGTCACCTGACTTCACGGGTCAGGATGACAGAAACTGTTTGTACGGATAACCGCTTGGGTATCTTCGTACGTCACCTGACTTCACGGGTCAGGATGACAGAAAACGCGGAAGACGACATAAGTCTCTACGTGTCAATGGGTTTGCTTGCCCCTGATTGACAAAGGGTGTAGAAGACGACGTTAGTCTCTACATGCTACCGGACTCTGAGTCTGACGGATAGCGAAAGAGTTTTTACATGGATAACCAATTGGGTATCTCCGCCTGCCACCTAACTTCACGGGTTAGGATTAACAGAAATCGTTTGTGCGGACAACCACTTGGGTATCTCCGCATGTCATCGGACTTCACGGGTTACGATAGCAAAAAGTAGGGTGGTCAACAAAAGCAAGGCTTTTGCTCCTACGTATCCTCAATTTTTGATGAGGAACTCGGACCTACGTAGTTCTTGCTTTTGTGATGTGTGAGACTAAAATAGTCTCTATCGGGAGATGCTGACATCTTCGAAAAGGGTGCAGATGACCACATTGGCCTCTGCTTGTCAATCGAACTTGCGGTCTCCGAATGACGAGGTGCGGATAACCGAAAGGTGTCTCCGCATGCTACCAGACTCTTGGGTCATGAGAGCAAAAGGTGGGGTGGTCGACAAAAACGAGGGTTTTGCTCCTACGTATCCTCCATTTGTGATGAAGAACTCAGACTAACGTAGTTCTTTCTTTTGTGAGACTAAATAGTCTCAGTGTTCTTTCACTAAAATGAGAACATGCTTTAGTAAACAAACAAAACCTCCAATTGATCATAGAAACATATATGATTTTTTTGATGAAAAACAATGTGCCTATTGGGGAAGGAGAGTATGCTGATGAAATTTTCTCATAACCATAAATGAGATTTCAGATGTTAGCGTTCATTCCTAAACGACCATTTAGAGGAAACACTGGGCCCGACAGAATAGAAGAATATCACTCGAAGTGTATCAATCTCACACAGGTAAGTGTTTTATCCTAATTCCTCCGATCTTTGATCGGGAACTCTCTTCTATTTTTTTTGTTTTCTTCCGAGGGCAGGGTTTGTGGTAAGTTGGGATTTTGGGTCAAGGCTTGTAGAACGGCTGGACATGATATATGTCAGGATGTTGGTTTGGCCAGCGGCTCAGGGAAAAAGGAGAAGTCCCACATTATTTCCATGATACACATGCAACACTGATGATTAGAAAATTTTATGCAAAACTGGTCATACATGCACCCATGTGGACACTCAAGCATTAAGTTTTTTATGGTCATGTGACATTAGGGCTCAGGATTTATTTCCTATTTTAGTCAACCCAGTGCTCCCAAAATATGTTCTTTTATCAATTCACGCATTCATCCGAGTCCATTAGGGGCGTTCGGGAAAATTTTCACAGCATTCACCCTTCAGGTGTATACACATTTTCCAACAAAAAACCCTTCGTTTTGATCGGTGAATTTTTGTTCAAAGAAAAGCTAGAAGTTATTTTCTCATCAAAAGCATGTTGGCTTTTTAGCTAACCAAATTTATTTTTATTTATTTCTCATCTATTAAGTTATTATTACTTATTTATTTTCTCTTTCTGAAAAGGTCATGCGGATGAGGGCACACACGGCCTACCTACGTCAAATCACAAAGCAAACGGAGAAGAATGCAATGGTAAGTCACAACAAAAAACAGTGACAAAATAACTAAGAGCCGTAATGCCAGGTCATAGCGGAAACATAAACAATAATTGAAAGCAGTAATGTTAGATGACAACAAAAACAATAACTGAAAGCAGTAGTGTTAATCACAAAAAAAGTGCAGCGACCTTGGTCATGTGGCTCCGCTCCCTCGCAAGAAACCGAGCAGGTCATTCATATCCTCATCCATACGGAATTAATCCGCCTCACCCGGGGATCCAGTAGGGTCCTCCCCTGCCTGGGCATCGGGCTAGTCACCAGGCCATGCGACCTCAGCCCCAAACTGCTCTAGGGTACGGCATACAAAAGGGGCGGAACCCTGGCCCTGCTGACTGAGGCTGAACCGGTAGAGACACTCATGTATCTGCACCTGTCCATGGTGTTTGGCCGCCTGCTGGCGAACCAAATGATATATATACCGCTCCACGCGTAGTGGCCCAACCGAATCGGCTTGCCGAGGTGGTGGCGGTGCGCCCGCGTCCTGATGTGCGTTGCCCTGCGCCTGCCTAGGCGTGCAGTACTTCTCGATAAAGGCTCGGGTGATCAGTGGTCGGATTACCTTGCTGGGGGTGATAGGAACTCCGTAGGACTGGCAGAGGCCCGTGATCAGAGCCGGAAACCCCAAGGCCCTGTTGGACTTCTCTGGGTCCAGAAGGTGCCTAGTAGGCGCCATTCCTGTAAACAAATAAATGGCATCAGCAATCACTTGGGCCATGTGAACGCTCATCTGCGTCAGGATGGCATACACCAACTGACACTTAGGCAGAGGGAGGTCAAAGTTGTGGTCGCTCGGCAAGACATTGCCTTGGTATGCACAGTAGTTGGGCGATCGCTTTCTCATCGAAACCATCTGCCTAGCTCCTCCTCTGGCTGAATTCACACTGCTGGTCTTCCTTCAAAATCAGTGGGTCGCCCAAGAACTGTCTGCTGACATTTGCATCATAGGGGACCCAATGACCCCTCACCCGTGAGCGCATGTCCCGAACCCCCTCCTCAGTAGGCCAGACATTGGCATAAAATTCTATGACTATCTCCGGGTCAAATTTAGCCAAAGGGGTCACTAGTCGTGCCCAATGTCTCTGAGAGATATCTCCCTGGAAGTCAGGATACTTGTCTTCCTTGAGCTGGACATGCCTCTCCTTGTGGAAAGACCATCCCTTGATGGCCTCGAAGCGCTACTGGTGCTCGACACACCGAAAACGGTGACTATCAAACTCTGAGGCGACACTGGAGCCTTGTGCATAAATTCTGAAATAAGAATAAAATAAAATTACTATAACCGTTGAAGAAATAGTAAACCATACAAGATTTATTAGAGGAAAGTTACCCATTTTAGTAAGACAAAATGACTCAAGTATAGCAAAGGAGCACAAAAGAATTTGTCAAAGGGGGTACCAGTTAGTACAACTTGGTGGGTAACATTTATCCCCACTGCAAGTACATCTACCCCACTTGTAAATACAACGTCTGCAGCCTCTGAATAACCAAATATCTGGAACAAATCCAACCAAAGAGTTAGACAGATTGAGTTGTGAATGATATAATATTTATATGGAAGATTAGGAATTTGAATACATGATGGAAATACTCACTTTGACTTCAACAGTTGGATTCCAATTGCCATTTACTACAAAAGCACCACCAAGAATCACTCTCTAAGTTCTTTTTATGAAATTATTTTATTTATATTCATTCGGGTGATGCATGAATGTTTATTATAGGTACAAATTTTTAGAACTTTCTATAATGTTTGTGTAATAAGTATGTAACATGATAACTCTTGATTACATATACCAGAATAATCTAATGTTTCTGGAAGCAATAATTTTAGATTGAACTAAATACTAAATATTTGTAAATTGTCTTACTATAGTCGGTGCAACAACTCTATACATATCCAAAGAACACCATATTTTACTAAGCTAGTAAAAGTTGGAAGATATTGTCTTAATAACATGTCAAAATATTGTCTTAATGTCAACATAGTTGGAAGATATTGTCTTAACTCTGGAGGTAATATAGCTGCATCTTCTAAGATATTGTCTCCACGGTGGTGGTATTGTTCTTCGTCGTCGTGATGGGGTTCTCTGCGGTGGTAGCGTTGTTCTTTGCCTCTGTGATGGGGTTTTCCGTGGTGGTGGTGCTGTTCTTCGTTGCCATGATGGGGCTCTCCTCAGTGGTTTTTGCGTTAGTGTAGCAGAAGTGCAGAACAGCAAAAGCCAAGATCGAATAGAGGTAAACGAAAATGACAAATGAGTGAAGTAGGTTATTTTAAAATGCCAGTCTTTAAAATAAGTTTACTTTACAACTATTTTTATGTAAAAATCAAGTTATTGAAAATACCTATAACTACAAAACTAGTTATATTTATATAACTACTTTTAAATAACCAGATATTATATACCTGGTTATTAGTAACTATGGGAATTTTTACAAAAGCCCGGTTATTTTTTAGAATCTATAGTTATTAAATACAAAGACAATCTTTTTTATTCAAATTATAATAAAGTATTTCTTGTTTTTTATCATGTGTAAGAACTAAGAGAAAATTAAATATGTATTAACAGTAGTGTAAATATGTTTTATAGAGTCATCAAATCACAAATATATATATATATATATGATAAGTTTGTTTGTTTTGATGATAACTACCTTGAAAGTCATGCGAAAGAATATTTTTAATTGATCATTGACAATGTAAAAACTTTTAAACTGGCAGTCTATGCTATCCACATTAAATTTGTTAGTAAGATATAATATTTTTTCTCAAATCAATAACTAATAATTTAAATACATTAAATAAAAGCAATACATTAAATGACTAAGTTTAGTTGTTCTTATCCACATCTGGACCCAATTTAAAATTAAAAGTGGGTAATGTACTAAATGTATAATGATGTCCCCATTGGCTGCTTTGGAAAGACACGGATTACAAAACACACAATCCTGCTAGTCTCGCTGATAACATCAAATAGAAAAACTTATTTCCACCGTAATAGCTTTCAAAGCTTTATAATGAGAAATTGTGCCAATGCACCCTGAATATACATCTTACCATCCCTCTCACACCTCTAATTATTTCCATCGCACAAAATCTGCACTATAAAGTCCATCACCTCCTCTTGTATTCACCAAATAGACTTTTAGACCCAGAGGTCCAAGACTGACCCTAATCACACTTTATAATTATTTTTTTTTCGTGTTGGCATATTTCCTTTTTCTAAACTTTTTGTGCTCTTTTTGTTTGTGGTAGATCCATGAGCCAGAAAACAAAATCACATTCATGGGCCTTCGTTGCAGATCTACTTGGTTGGAATTCATTGATCGTGTCTTATATTTCTTTGCCCTCTCTTTTATGCTTTGTCTTACCCTTTGCGGTAACCATGGCCAACAAACATCTTCAAGGACCATGATTTCATTGATTAATTAAATAAGGTAAAAGTTCTAATTTTTTCGTTATTCTAAATTGAGTTATTTAATAGTCACAATTTCATGATTAATTTGTATTCTCCTTAAAAGTCATGGTCGATACCCACACGAATTGATTTGTTGCATATCCACACCAATGTCTTTGTTAGTTCAAGGAGGAACCCACACAAATAAGATCTTCTTAGGAACACTTTGAGAGAGAAGTAGATTAGTTAGGAAATTCATGTTTGGTAAACAAGGTACAAAAAGTATCACCAATTTTTCCAAATCATTTAATACTTTACAAAGCAACCACAGTTGTTAGAGTACTCATAATTTCTTTCAAGCCACTCACCATAATTATTGTTGGTACCAACAAATGGTTTATCCAAGTGGTACTAGACAGAGATTCCTTAAGCATGTGGTCAAAGATTTGAGTCTTCACCGATGCGTGTGGAGAAAATCTTGTTGAGAGGGGCATCCCACGTATGTTTTCCAACAGGTCCCTTGGACGAGATTAAAATCCTCTTGGTTGGCTGATATCCTTCTTTGTTATCATATACAACAAAAAATAATTGTCTAGAAACCTTATTTCCCATCCCCTGTTAGTAGTAGTAAAAGTAGGTAGTGTTTCTGGTACAGGAATAAACATACAATATACTTTATCTTTATTCCAACTGCTCTTCTCATAATTGGTGTGGCTATATTAATAATATCTCGTATGTAATCTAAAAGGCTAAACTATCATATTTGTTTAAAATATATGCTAGTAGCAGATTTTATTAACATCCAAATTAAGTTGTGAATTTATTGGCATTATTTTGAGATTGTGTGGAACAATTAGAAACTCGAATTGAAATACTTAATCTTTCTAGCTAGACCAAACTCATGATTTTTGTTAGATAGGTCTAGCTTCTGGTTCTACATCCATACCAGAAAGTATTCGCACAGAGAGTCTTGAGGTGTAATTCGGCAATTACACAATGATAAAGATGGAAGAAAGTTCAGGGTTTCCTGTGTTATTTGGTGGTGAAAATTCAAACCCTCCTGATGATGGTGGCAAAAACAAGATTCTGGGGCTGCAACTTAGTGCAAGACTTCAAAACAATGGTCTCAAAGATAAGATATTTCTAGGGTTGGAACTTATTGCAAGACTTCAACACCGCACCAGAGGTTTAAGACATTTAACTAGGATACATGGTGTGGATTTGACGAACGAAACTCAGGATACATGCCCCAAGAGATCTATAAAGAAAGAAATATATGAAGAGGTGCTGGGAATTTCTTATTCCACGGTGAGTCAATCAGAGAAGGTTGTGGCACATGATCTGAAAGAGCCACATTCTGGTGCAATAAAGACCATGTCAGCTAGCAGGAAGCTGAACACAGGAGAAAAAACTGTGCTTTCGTGGATGATTGAAACTGGAACCATACTACAACATGAGAAGGTTCATGCGAAAATGACACAACAGTATTAACAAATGATGGTTATCACTGGCGCAAATATGCACACAAGATTATCAATGTAATTTTATTCCCCAGGTATTGTGCTCTCTCTTGACTCGGTGCACATGCAAGGTTATTTATATTTGTGTACATTTATGGCATGATTCATATATACATATATACCCGTGTGATGCTATCTGTTATAGATTGCATATATAAAATGGAGAATATTGACGAGTACTTCTATGCTCCTTGTTTCGTTTGCATCAGTCGTGGCTATTGTCCTTTCTTGCATATCAGTTTATCATTTGAATAACGATTCTTCATTTGTGGGAAAGGAAATGAGATGTGTGTGTAGAAGAGAGGGATAGAAAAGAAAATAATATTTCCATATTATAATAATTGAAATTATGACAATATATATATATATATATATATATATATATATATATATATATATATATATAACTTTTCTTTTTCATAAAATTTGTTTTCATCTGTAGGAGGATTATGAAGATGGAGATGAATTGTGAAGCTGGATTTATGTGCGCACAAGTCTCACGTACAGTGCATCAAACGGGTGGTTCATGCACAGGAACCAATACCCAGGCTGCAAACAAAAAACAAATTATGCTGGCTATGAAAATTTTGAAAATGAAGATTATCTTATTTGTAATTTCAGTCTTTAGGCTTCCATTATTTCAGTTCAGTTCAATATACATACCTATATTTGTTTCATTCCCCTCTATGTCAGTTTCCCTCCCACACCAACACACCTACTTTCAATTCACTATCCTTTATCTATCACAATCTCAAAAACTCACTCTATATCTCTTTAACATTTAGCACCAAATTCATTCTGTTTCATATATTTTTTTTAAGATTTTCTTTTAAATGAATATTGCTCAACTCGAACATATGTGAAAAATTATGAACATATTTTCGAGTTGATAGACATAAAAGACACTGAAGTTTCAAAAGTGTCAAGAATAAAGCAATTTGGTAGGGAACTTTGCTGAATCATTTTAGAATTTTATAAGGCTCAATGAAACACATAGTAAGTTTGCAAGACTTGAGGGCCCTACCAACTTCAGTCCATGCCCAAAAACACATAATAGCCCATTTGAATATTATGCAAAATGTACGAATATCAAGATTATCAATCCTAGGAATCATGTTGTCAACACGTCAAAATAAATGGATTTAGTATGTTTTTAATACATTAATTAATCAATTTAATTTGAAATTTGTGATATATGTACATTTATATGGTATTCAAACACAGAAAATATTTTTAATTCAAATTATAATAAAATATTTCTTATTTTTTTTGTTATACATAACAGTTAATGCTAAATACACTCAAGAATGAATTCATATCAATTTTGGATATTATTTAATGTCTTAAATATATTTTTTATCCCTAATAAATTTTTTCTTTGTATTGATTTCCTTATAAAATATTAATTTTATTTTTGGTCCTTGATAATTTGTTTTACCACTTTTAAATTAGCAAATTTTTTATTTGCTCCCTACTAAATTACTGAATTTTTTAGTCTTAACTAAGAAAACTGAAAAAAAATTACAAGGAAATAAACACAAAATTTGCTAATTTATCAGGGACTATAAAAAGTTCTAAGGACAAAATTAAAATTTTTGTTTAATTAAGGAATCAACGAAAAAGAAAAGTTTATTAAAGAGCAAACACAAAAATTAGATATAATGGCATTCCATTGGCTAGTTCGAAAAGACGAGGATTGCCAAAAAAAAATATTCTGAG